>NW_021963345.1:0-82836 GCF_901765095.1 Microcaecilia unicolor | reverse complement strand
TGTTTCTCTTGTATAATTGGAAAAGGAACTATTATAATCATGTATACTTGATGTAAAAATTAAAATCTTATAAATAAAAATTAAAAAAAAAAAAAAGTAACATCCAACCATATACAGGAGAAAATGAGTAGGAAGGTTACAGGCTCAGCCCACCAGGTGGCGCTGCAACATTAAAAAGTCGGTGAGAGCTGGTTCGGTTCAGTGGCTGTGCTGTGGTTGGGCGGTTGGAATAAGGAAAGAGCTGTGTTTGTCTCCTCGGTATCTGCAACTGACCACAGGCACCATTACACTCTACAGCAGATGTGGTCACTGAAGATGTCTCTTCTCCTCCTGCCTGTGACTCCATTCGGAAGCAGAGATTCTGGGGTTCCTTCACCCTGGGGTGGCCTCATGTTAGATTTCCATCTGATATAGCAATGGAAGCAGCAGCAAGTGCCACACAACCCATAACGGTGGCGACCATCAAGTTTTGCGGACCGATATTTGGCGACCAATGTTTAATCCCAAAAAATGCAGGGTCATACACTTGGGTCACAAAAATCCGAGGGAACGGTACAGTATAGGGGTGAAGTGCTTCAGTGCACGAAGGAAGAGCGGGACTTGGGGGTGTGTCTGATGACCTTAAAGCTTTCAAACAGGTAGAAAAGCGACAGCCAAAGCCAGAAGGATGCTTGGGTGCATAAAGAGAGGCATGACCAGCAGGAAAAAGGAGGTGATAGTTCCGTTGTATAAGTCTCTGGTGCAGTTCTGGAGACTGCACCTACGGAAAGATATAAACAGGATGGAGTCGGTCCAGAGGACGGCTACAAAATTAGTAAGCAGTCTTGAACGCAAAAATTATAGGATCAGGCTTATGAACCTCAACATGTATACGCTGGAAGAGAGGAGGGAGAGAGGAGACATGATAGAGACGTTTAAATACCTCAAGGGCATTTATGTACAGGAAGTGAGCCTTTTTCAACTGAAGGAAAGGTCTGGAATGAGGGGGCACACGATGAAGTTAAGAGGGAACAGGCTTAGGAGTATTCTAAGAAAGCATTATTTCAGGGAAAGGGTGGTGGAGGCGTGGAATGGCCTCCCGGTGGAGGTTGTGGAGTTGAGGACTGTTCTAGAATTTTAAAAGGCATGGGATAAGCATGTGGGATCGCTTAGGAAAAGGAAGAGTTAGGGATTATAGAGGATGGGCAGACTGGATGGGTCATATGGCCTTTATCAGCTGTCAAGTTTCTATGTTTCTGTGATTGTGCCAGAGGTCTGTAGACAACACCCATATGGACAGCTATTCCATCATCTCTTTTCAAGGCGATATAAATTGCTTCTTCCTTTGCCCAGACTCCCTGCATTTCAGTCACTTTTACATTGTTTGTCACATACAGAGCCATTCTTCCTAAACAGGGATTTTATTACCTTTTGTATCTCTTGAGCTTTCAAAGGGGCATTAAGCTGCTCTTTCATTTCCTGTGTTAGACATGGGATTCCGGAGTCATCCAGATAGTCTGTAATTACTGAGACCTCTGTCTCAGGCTCTGCTCTGTAAACCTCTGAGAAGTATTCTCGGAATAAGTGTATCAAGTCTTCAGGGCGATGTTTCCTAGTCCCATCCGGGCTTGTATCGTATGAATGTACGAGTTCCCCGCCCAAGTCTTGACAGTACGCGCTAATATTTTCCCTGTGCGATTACCATATTTCTCTAGCTTGACTTTTAAAACACATTTATGTGAAATGCTTTCTTCCTCTTTCTGCTCTGTGGTTTTGACTTCTACCCTGTTACTCTTTTCATGTTTAACCTGCACATTTTTGCTCTTTATGCAGCTCTTCATCTGCTCCCTTTCTCTCTCTCCTTACCCGTGTATTACTTGCCTCTATATCTATTTTATATTTATTGTCTATTTGCTTTGATTTGCGTGGCGTGTGCAAGTGTATGATAGATGTATGATTGGCGGTATTTGCGTATATCGAGTACGATCCTCTTCAGCGGACTCATGCCAGCAACTCTCGCTGAACGCTGTTGAGATTTCGTGCTTTTTCCTATTCCTAACACGTTTACTCTCTGTGTCCTCTGCCATTCCTTTCTTACTTTTTGGCTTCCCTATCTGTGGCCGCTTTTACCCTTCCTAATCTGTTGATCTCGGGTTGAATGAGATCCAAATCTTCCTCTGTGTATGTCATTGTGCTGCTCAGCGTCAATGGGTTGCTTTTAACTCCGTATGCTGCTGCGCTGTCTGTATTGTAAAGGTCTTGTGATTTGCATGTGAAATTCTGCACTCCTCTGACCGTCCCTGCATTGCTGCTGTCTTTTAATATCCTTCTAAGGCTAGTCTCTCTATACAGATTTGCCTCTGACTTGAAGCCTGTTCCTCTCTTAATGAACTGTTTCTCTATTGCTTCCCCTCTGAAACATTCCTTCCCCGGTCTTTCCCTGTGATTGCTGCACCTCACAGCGACCCAGCTCCTTTCCTCTGGGTTTCACTTAACCTCCGAGTACTTAACCTACCTTCAATGCTCCCTGATTACCCACCGTACCACCTCCGTCTGAAACTGTCCTGATGTGTCTCTGTTACAGCCCTGCCAATCGGCGGGTGAACTATTTGTAGCTTTCATTCTTTAAAATTCCCTGCCAGTTTTCTAGCTCCACACTGGTACTTCCTGCTTTAGATTTAGAAGTGCGTATTACCCTGGCTTCCCCTATCTCCGTTACTGCCAGGCTCTACGGGCATCCCCCCCCCCCCCACACTCTTCCTATCATACAGCTGTACATTCGAAACTGTTACTATGCTTCCAGATTTTATCTCACATACTCTGTAGCAACGTACTCCCTTGCTTTGCACTTTCCTACGCTTTATATTCTTATCCCGTGCTTCCTCAGTCGTGAACCTCCCACCTGATCTATTTTCCTCTCTTCACACTCCCGTCTGAGCCTCCCCTGGAATGAGTATTCTGTGTGTGCAGTTCTGAACTGAGCACCAGCTCATAATCTTAGCTGAGAAAGCTCCTGTCTGTCTTTTGATTCAACTTTCCGTCCCCTCTCAAGCTGTGTTTCCGGTTTGACTTACAACTGCGTAGTTACTGCTGTCTATCAGTGAATCAGCTATTTCTCTCCCTGCTCCCCCTCCACACATAGCTGCAAAACTGTTACTGTGCTCTGAGATTCCTCAGATTCCGTGGTTATTAATCTCACTTTCATCTGTACTTTCTCGTTGAAAAAAAAGGGGTCTTTTGGCCTGTCCCCTGGCTCGCGGCGACTTGTTTTTTCTAAGCTGTCTGAACTCCAGAAGCAGGCATCTCTGTCACTAATTGCAAATGCTTTAATACTGTAACCCACGGACTTGTTATCACCACCATGCTCTTTTCTTCCGGATAGACATTACTTTCATTTGCTGTTCGCACGCCCACTATGGGCGTGGCAACTGGGCGTGGCTTCTCTCTGTCTACTACACCCCGGGTACGCCTCCTGCTCCTCTGCTTTCCTGTAACTCCCCACTCACGTATTCAATTTACTTCGCCATTCCCGGCACTGTTTAGTTGTGATATTGCCCCTGCATGTTTAGAAGTTAATCTATGAAAATCCACAGCTTAAATACTAATTGCCTGTCTTTGTTATTTGCTCCTGCGTTTTTGATACTGATCGCTGCCCAGCCTCCCAACCACCAGCTCTGCCACCCATCTAGGCTAAGCTCCTGAGGATCCCTTCTTTCTGCACAGGATTCCTTTATGTTTATCCCACACTGTTTGAATTCCGTTAACCGTTTTCATCTCACCTCCTTTTTAGTTTTTTATGAATTTTAAAGCCTTTTGAGGTCTGAAGCTTTCACCAATTCCTCATTTACAGGAATCAGAAGTACTTAATAACTATTAGCATGCGTAATGCTCTCCTGAACTGGCCATTCAGGGGAGAACTTTGCACTGCACCTTTGATGTATCATTCTGTTCTATTCTTACAAAGAGAGTTGGTGCAGCTTTCAGATAAGAGGGGAAAAAAAATTAAGAGCTCTACTTCCTGATTCCTTTATTACAGGTAAGTCACAACTGTTGCACTTCCTATCTCTCTTCCTCTCAAGGAGAGTGAAAGCTTGAAACGCTGGTGTCTGAATCTACTAAACGGTTTGTGTGAATTGAATTTATGCTGCCGCGTCTTCGGCTTCTACCTGGTTCAACTACTCTTGTCACGTTTGTGTTGTGTCTTGAAGCAATTGTTATTTCCTACTTCTTTTGGACTGATTGCACAAGGGTTACTTAAACTCTGCTCTTGTAAAGTGGTTTTTTTGCATTCCATTTTCCCTTTTTTCTAGGTACCTTTTATTGCATTGCAATCCAAATACGCCCTGCTGCAATGCAGGTGTATATAGTTTTATACATTTATCGATTCACATCCATTTGGCTTTTTATATCTCCTCTCCTGGAGAGGCATTGTTCTGTTACCCCCATATACCCGCCTCTAACCCCTCCCTTGTCTGAAATTTTTCCCGTAAGTGGAGAGCGTGTGCTCATTTTCTGAGTTTTTGTATTTATGCACTTGTTCTCCATGACTTCTCGCAAGACGTAATGACTTCTTTCCATATTTTAACCACATAAGTTGCACTAACCGGTCTGTTTAAGTTTTGCCTTTCCCAGATGGATACAGTTGTCACCTTGCCGTCTTCCACAGAGGGGAACCTCCGTCAGCAAAGAAGAGCTACCACATGATGTAGCAGACCTGGGGGCAACGTTTCTGAAATGGATCGCCAAATTGGAGGACAACTTCACAGACCCCAATATAACCCGGTGTCAGCTACAAGATATCATTGTTCGAGAGTTGCACACATGCATCAATGGTCCATGAGGAAAAGAGACCAGCACTCCACTTACTGGACTTGCAAGAAGCTTTGACCTCTGCCCTTCTATCTGAATAGGTCTGCCTTCTGAGTCCTGCAGGCCTCCTGCAGCTAAGGGCCCAACCCTTGGTGAATGGTAGTCATTGCAGGTGAAGATTCCATGCCTCCATCCCACTTTCTTTGTCTTTCCTCACGTACCTCCTGCAACACAATGCCCGCAATTTTGACTGTTTTTGTGCATCATGTTTTCCTGAGCCTGTACCTGCATACATCACCATATTAACTGCCTACATCCTCTTATTACCTATCTTTCCCAATCTGTCTTGCACATTATACAAGCCAGAAGTGGGGATATAATCTGCGGACCCTTGTTCCTTGAATAATATGAGACTTTGCCTTTTGACCCCAATTAATCAGGAGATAAATAATTTCATTTCCACTATTGCTATTAATGGACTCATCTTTCCTTCAATTTTATTTTCCCCTGTTTAATTACTTCAGTCGAGTCCTTTGTAAATGGCCTTTATGGTTTCCTTTTGGTTTATATTTAATAACAGTGTATTTTCATTTTAGCATGTTTCTTGAAATATATGTATTACTTCTGCTTATTCAATTCAGGCTGCCAATGTCCACAAAGAGATTGCAATGTATTGTTATAGAGGCTTTAGATATTTAGGTATCATTCAGGCATACAGTATTTTGCTCTTTCAATCATACAATACCTTGAGGCTAATTTGTTTCCTTTACCAACCTCTGACGTCTTGATGGACTAATTATGATTATGCATGCCTAGGATAAAGACATGGAAAGATCCAAGTTTGTACACCGCAAGTATTCCGTCTTCAAGATCTATCCAGGCCCAAATGATGTTAGATCCCCCAAGGTCGTTGGTGGCAATAATCTTTATACCTTGCAAACTACTGACCACAAGCCTTGGTCCATGTGAAAGATATACAGGTTTACCCAGCCGCAGGACCAGATGTTACCAGCCCAACCATCTCAAGACCAGCCACTTCCTTCAGCAGGCTAGCAGCGACTGTCACTTCTACTGATTCCTTGCCCAAGTCGCTGTGAAAATCCAGTCCTGTTAGACCGTCCAGATAGACCGTCTAGATTCTTCAGAGCTTCTAACCGCTTCAATCACGATCAACAAAAGAGAATTCAGAACCAACAGATACTTAAATTTGAGATTTACAGTTGCTGTTATGGATATTAAAGATTCATATTTGGTTTTATTTTCAGTTTAGCAGTAATCCTGTCTATATATATTGAAAAGGTTTTATTTTTATTTTCCTATTATTTCCTTATTGTTCTTATCGCTTTTCTAAGTGTTTCCCCCGTTATTTCTGTTTATGTAATTCAAACTGATATTGCTTCAAACAGGATAACACCAAAACCTATAATACTATGGTATAACAGAGTAGATATTTATAGACTCGGTTGCATATCTTTCTGTAGGTTTGGCTAAGCTCCAAGTGGGGTAAGGGATATATAAAATGCCTCCCATGTTCCCAAGTTATTATGCATATGTCAAGATCTATGTATGGCCCTTCTTAATATAAATTTTCCTAGGTTCTCTTCCTATGGAGTTTCATAATTGTAGAGATATATGGAAATGACCCACAGAAATTGCTATTACTATCTTTGCGATATGATGCAACTGCATAGTTGCTATCCACTTCTTAATGCTCATGATTGGATGGCCATGACGGCTAAAGTTAGGCTCAAGAATTCCAGCCTGCTTAGGGATTCTGGATACCTGCAACCTAAGACAGCCTATAATCAGAGTACTAATCATATATTTGTTGAGTCCATAACAATGCTTAATCGAAACTGCAATTCCTTCCCAACACCACTGAGACAGAGCAAGTCTCAAGAGGGGTGACATCATGATTGAGGCTAAGAGGGTAATGAAGAAATATAATCATGTAACCAATGCAAACGTATAACCAGTATAATCAAACCTGCATGTTACCCTTGTGATTGTATTTTGTTGCTGAACCGCAGTTATGGGTTAGTCCCAAGAGGGGTTAGAATGAGACAGAGATAGTATCCATGTTGTGACTAGGATTCCAACATTTTTGCCATACCAGATTTCATTCAGACTCTCAAATTTGATAGCTTTGCAGGATACCTTCTGGAATAGATGGAACCAAGCTAGACAATCCTAATGTCACCCTATGAGATAGGGTGAAGAGGGGAATGTTAATATGTGTTACAACTAGAGACCCCTCCACTGGAATAGTGGTGGGCCGTGCTCTAAAGCCTAGGCTGCTAAAAAGCACTGACTAGGCCAGAAATCTGATGATGGCCTTGCAGCTAAGTACTTGCTGAAGCAGGGCCCAGCTGGCAGGGCTTATCAGAATCTGGTGTGACATCCAAATACAGTGTAAGGGCCAAGATGGAGGAATAAATGGCTAGGATAGTAGAAAGTTAGGTCAATAAAATGGAGTCTGGTTTTGTAAGATGGAGTCCTGTTCATGAAATGTGAATACTTGTCTCGGTATCAAATAGTAGCAACAGAACCTTGCAGATCACCAATGTGGCCGCGCAGGCTTCTGCTTCAGAAACAGAAGCCTGCGCAGCCTTCTACATGGAATGTTGCTAGTGGAATAGCAACATTCCATGTAGAATCTCCAATAGTAGCAACATTCCATGTAGAATCTCCCATAGTCACAACATTCCATGTAGAATCTCCAATAGTGGCAACATTCCATGTAGAATCTCCAATAGTATTTATTTTATTTTTGTTACATTTGTACCCTGCGCTTTCCCACTCATGGCAGGCTCAATACGGCTTACATGGGGCAATGGAGGGTTAAGTGACTTGCCCAGAGTCACAAGGAGCTGCCTATGCCTGAAGTGGGAATCCAACTCAGTTCCTCAGGACCAAAGTCCACCACCCTAACCACTAGGCCACTCCTCCACTGTTGCTACTATTTGAGATTCTACATGGAATGTTGCTACTAGGTTTAATGGGCAAGGAGAGGGTATTTAAGATCTGCCAATTTAGGCGGAGTTTGGAATTTTCCCCAACTCTACTCAGAGGGCAGAACTACGGTCGGTCCACCTGAGACTTTCACTGATGAGCGTGGCAGATTGATTGAACTTGCATTGGGTAAGAATTAAAATGATTATTACCACTTATCTCTCTAGTCGGTATTTATTTCTTGGCTACATACTTATTTCTCTGAATACACCTACACAGACAAAATTATTCTCTATGATATGCACATAAGTGAGGAAACTCTTACCCATTTACCCACTATGTGGGAGCGTAGATACACAAAGATGCACTTAGGTGCTAGGAGTCAGAAAGCCAAGATCTCATTTAACAGACTTAGAATGAGCCTTCTGAAACCCTCTCTTCACCTCCGTGGGCACGGGTCCAACGGAGATCTAGAGAGGGGTACATAAAAACAGGAGTCAGATAAAAGAGGTCATGTTAGGGGAATATATTTTATGCCTTCTGGGAGACTCCCCTTGTCCATTTGGACACATGTCCATTGTGGGAGAGGGGCAATTCTTCCCGGGATAGAAAGGAAGAATAAAAACAGAAGCTGACCGCCGGAAATAAGGTGACTCTGAGAGAAGTCATGACCACAATCATGACAAGTACTAGGGGGCATGCGATGAAGCTACAAAGTAGTAAATTTAAAACGAATCAGAGAATTCGTTGCCGGAGAACGTGGTGAAGGCGGTTAGCTTGGCAGAGTTGAAAAAGGGGTTGGACGGTTTCCTAAAGGACAAGTCCATAGACCGCTACTAAAAAGGAATAACATGTATAGAATGTTTGTACGTTTGGGAAGCTTGCCAGGTGTCCTTGACCTGGATTGGCTGTGGTCGGGGACAGGATGCTGGGCTCGATGGGCCTTTGGTCTTTTCCCAGTATGGCATTACTTATGTTCTTTTTTTTTTTTTTTTTTTTTTTTTAATCATTTAATGATTCACACAGCTATGTGATTATACAATTCACATTGAAATAACAAAAGAAATTCTTTACAAAAAGTAATATAAGGAAACAATAAACACTTTTTTTTTCCATCCACAACTAAAGAAAAGCGATTCCAAGAAAAGGAAAAGAAAAAGAAAAAAGCATTAAGTTATTATTACACACTTACTACCTCTAAATTCAGACTCCAGCCTGCTGTGTAGGAGGGCATGTAACAGTCACTTCAACTCTAGCATCTAGAAAGTCTTTAAGCTGTTTAGGGTCTACAAATTGAAATTGTTTGCCCTCAAGCAGAACAGTACATATACAGGGAAAACGTAAAACAAAATTAGCTTTCAAGGCTTCTACTCTGGGACGGAGTTCCAAAAGGCCCTCCGTCTCACTTGTGTCGGCCTAGAAAGATCAGGAAAAATCCTAACCTTGGAGCCCATAAACAGTTCATCTAAATGCCTCAGGGAAAGTCTTAACACTGCATTCCGATCCGGCTCCAGCACAAAAGTGACTAACATTGTAGTCCTGTAGGTAATCACATCCAGTGAACTTTCTAGGAAGGAAGTAAGGTTCATTTCTTCACCCATTTCTCGTCTAGGGGGGTCTCCTAATGCCCCCCTAGTATTCCAGATGTAATGGGCCCGAGTTATGGGAGGCAATGAGTCTTTGTCCATTCCCAGAATGTCAATCATATATTTTTTCACCATCTCTATTGAAGGAATTAGAGGAGACTTGGGGAAATTGAGAAACCGAAGGTTAAGTCTCCGAGACTGGTTTCAAGGTATTCCAAACGTTTATGTAGGAAAGTATTGTCCTTAACCAAAGCGGATTCCAAAGACCCCATTTCTTGAATCTTAGTATCTAATTTTTCAATCTTAAAGGACTGCTGTGCTGTCACCTGTGCCTGAATCAGAACTGCTTCTGAGAGAGTTTTAATATCATTAGTATTTTCTTTTAGCATACTTTGCATAGAGGAGTGAGTATTATATACCATATCCCACAGTGACTCAAGTGTCACTATAGAGGGTTTACTTATTCCACCTGATGGCAAAAGGGAGTGTGGTGGGGTCTCGGTACGAGAAAGTCTATTGATAATAGCTTGTGGCAGTACCTTTGAGGCCAAATCGGCCGA
Organism: Microcaecilia unicolor; assembly: GCF_901765095.1. Lineage (NCBI taxonomy): Eukaryota > Metazoa > Chordata > Amphibia > Gymnophiona > Siphonopidae > Microcaecilia > Microcaecilia unicolor. The sequence continues at coordinate 72,950 of NW_021963345.1, read as the reverse complement.
AAACACAGGGTCCGTGGTCCCACTCAAGTTCGCCGCTGTCCTCCCCTCTGGCAGCTCCGAATTTACCCCTTCGGTATCGGATACTGTCTGGGCTGCGGCGAACAGTTCACTTCCTGGTTGTGGAGGTTCCCTGCGGTCTTCGGGGCTCAGGGAAACCCCGTCTCCGCTTCCCATCGACGTCGGCACGTCGACAGTGGCAGAAGGAGTCGATGTACATAGAGGTCCCGGCGGCGTCCTGGGAAACTGCAAAATTGATTGCCTCAATGCCGACGAAGGTCCCTCACCTTCCCCCTCCGCTTTCCCATCGCGAACGACGAGACGAGGGAACCGCAAGAGGCAACAGTCCACAGCGTCCTCAGGGAGCTCACTCAGGTGCGTGTGTGCAAAACGCCATCTTGGAATCTCTCCATTACTTATGTTCTTATTGTTTTCTATTGGTGATTTATAAACAACAGTTGCACAGCATCTTGTTCCTTTTTATACTTTAATAAAAAGATTTAATATAAAATCAAAAGTGTTCGAGGCTTCTACAGATGAGAACAGAGCCCACGGGGACGGAGACAGAACCTGCTGGGAAGGGGTGGGGAAGGGGACAAACTTTGTCTCCGTGTCATTCTCTACTAAGAAAGGAGTGGTTTAGCTTCAAGATAGTTGGCAAGTTGTAAAGAGGATTGAACAATCCATACACGGAACTACTCCTTCATTGTGTAAATTCTCTCGAGAACGTTTGGTTAAAATGAAAGAGATGGATCAGAGACTTATAAAAGTGGAAACAGCATTTCGAAAGACTGAATAAACTGTTGTTACTTTGCAATCCACTGCAGCTTCTGCTGTTAAGGACAGTTGGCCGATTCATTCACACCTGGAAGCTCTGGAAAATAAAATCTCAGGGGTCCTTTTAACTAAAGGGTGGCAGTTCCAACCCGAACGCGCAGCATTTCCTGCAGGGGGTTACCACTAAGTTAGTGACGAAACCCTTACTCCCACCTAGATACTTATCGCACGGCCATTTCTTGGGATTTTTACCCGCTGCGGTAAAATAGGGGACTCTGCAAGCATCAAAAATACACACTGACGCTAGCGCAGCTTAGTAAAAGGGCCCCTTAAGACCCTTACATTTTCTAGCTACTCATCTGGGTCCTTTACAGCGTCTGAAACTGTACCTAAAGAATATTGTTGGGTATCCTCTAATTGTCGAGGGTATATTTTATGTTCAAAGAAGCTGAATCCAGATACGAGGAGAGGGTGAAATGGACCAAGTACTGTCTAGTCCTGTAGAAAGTTTAGATTTATCTCAATTTTTGGACTCGTCACAGGATTTGATAGCAAAAAGAGCTATTGCTTAAATTTTCCTCTGAAATTGAAAAGAACCCACTATTCTTAAATTATATTTCTCAAAAAAATCTGTACCTTTCCGTGGTCACCAAATGTATTTGTTTCCTGATGTCTCCAGGCAGAGGCAATTACGTAGAAAGCAGTTCTCACAGTTAAAAGTAGTTTTGGCTGTGGGAGCAACTTTTTTCCTTAAATTTCCCCGTAAATGCCTTCAAGAGGGAAACAATAGTTACATTTTTGGGAATTATTTCTTTCTGATAAACCGGTACTTACTAATCAGGTTTCCTGAAATGTAATGGTTTTTGAGGTTTTGGAGTGATACATGAATACTAGTGGAACCAAGCCCGTTTCGTCACCAATGAAACGGGCCCTAGGAAGGCTCTCGTGTAAGCATTTTTCTCTTTGGAAAGCACAGAGATCTCATGTTGTGATAATTGATGGTTCGAGAGGTTTATTATCCCCATTTGGTTTGCATCTGTAAAGGTGTGATCAGTATTCCCTGGTTTGTTTGGGCTCTGATTTTCACATGCCTCAGATGTGTATCCAAGTGTCTCCAAGGTGTCTGGGGATGTTGGTTCTGCAGAGCTGTAGCTATTCAAGGATAAGCAGTTTCTCTCTCTTTGATTTTGAAGAAGAGAATATAGCTTTATTTCCTTTTTGCGGATAGCAATGTATTGTTTTTCTCCTTGGATGTTATGTAGGTCCTCTTTAAGTTGGTTCACAAGGTGTGGATGTAATTCCTCCATGTTCCTCATGGTTACATCCCTCTGGGTTTGTATTATTCTTTTTTTGTTGTAGAGTTGATGTATAAGTTCATTTCTTAATTTCTGACTAGTGCGTTTGCAGAGTTTCTCTGCACAGTCAGAATTGTAAGTAGTAGCCAAAGGATTTTTGATCCTCAGTCCTTTGGGAATGATGTCATTCTTCTTGCAGATTGTCAGAAAGTAAAGATGACTGTTCACTCTTGTTTCTTTTTCCAAAAGTTTGTTCATTTGCTTTTTCATGCGGCTGTATGCGGTATCTTCCATCTTAAGTAGAGGAGTGTGGTAGCCGTGTTAGTCCACTCTTAAGGTGGTAAGCAACTACCACCTAACACCCTTCTGGTCACGATGGATGTAGAATCACTATACAGCAACATTCCACATGCGGATGGCATAGCTGCATGTGGAAGACTCCTAAAAAAATCCACACTGGACCATCAATACTCACCAGAAACTATTACAAAATTAATCAAATTCATTTTAACTCACAACTACTTTCACTTTAACAATGATATCTATCTGCAAATAATGGGCACTGCGATGGGCACCAGGACAGCACCCCAATATGCCAACCTTTTTATGGCTGAGCTGGAAGAGACATTTCTGAATACACACCAGACCAAACCTCTAAAATACTACCGGTACATCGATGACATTTTTATGATTTGGACAGAGGGTGAAGAAACTCTGAAACAATTTTATTCTGCATTCAATACATACCATCCTACAATCAGATTCAAAATTGACTACTCCCCAGAAAAAGTCAATTTTTTGGACAGCACGGTCTCAATCAGTGATGGCTGTATACAAACATCTATATACAAGAAACCCACAGACAGATGTAGCTACCTCCACAACTCCAGCTTCCATCCTTCACATACAAAAAGATCCATCATTTACAGCCAAGCCACAAGATACCACCGTATCTGCTCTGACCCAGGGGACAGAGACAGACACCTTAAAACCCTGACTGAATCCTTCAAACAGAAGGGCTACAACCCCAAATAATCTCCAAGAATATTGCCTCCTCCCTCAAAACACCCAGGGAGAATCTGCTACAGTACAAAAAGAAAAAATCCACAGACAGAATCCCGCTTGTAGTGACATACAATCCAGAGCTGGAAAAACTGAGGAAAATCATAAGAGATCTACAACCTATACTCCAGGAGGATGAATTACTGAAAGAGATATTCCCATCCCCACCAGTACTGGCCTTCCGACAGCCACCCAACTTAAAACACAAGCTAATCAGAAGTAAACTTCCATCACAGACTGAAAAGGAACAGAAGGGCACACGTCCCTGTAATTTATCCAGTTGCAAACTATGCCAAAATATTTCACAGGACCCCAAAGTCATCCACAAAGGAAAGATATTCAACATAAAGGGATCTTTCACTTGCTCATCTTCCAATGTGGTATATGTCATTCAGTGTAAAAAATGTAACGAAGGATGCTATATTGGAGAAACAGGCCAGATGCTTAAGACAAGATTCAATTTACAAAGACATCATATGAACAATACTGGTGCCAGCAGGGTTCCCTCGCCTGTTGGTCAACATTTTACAGGACCAGGACACTGTACCAGTGATTTCACAGTCAGAATCCTCAAAGGTAACTTTAAAACCATACAAGAACGTAAGACCTTTGAAGTCAGAATGATTGAATATTTTAACACCCAACAGAAAGGACTTAACAAGAATCTGGGGTTCCTAGCCCATTATAAACCATAAAGCTGTATGTCTCTGTTGATCACCCTCCCCTCACCTATCCACACCCACCCTGTTAGAATATCAATGATATGCTTTGATGTCCCCATGCATACCTCCTACTCACCCCCATCCTCCCACCCTGTCAGACTGTCATAGTAATGCTTGAATGTTTTCACTTATATACACTGTCAGCTAGCACATTTGCTTATTTCCGATCTGAGGAAGAAGGGCAACCTTCGAAAGCTAATCAAGAAATGTATTAAGTTATGTCCAATAAAAAAGGTATCATCTTATTTTCTTTTCCATGTTTTATTTTGTTTGATTTCTATTGATAACCTTAAGAGTGGACTAACATGGCTACCACACTCCTTCACTCAATGTGTAATTAAACTCTGGAATTTGTTTCTAGGGTAAAAGCAGTTAGCTTAGCAGGGTTTATAAATGTTTTGGATAATTTCCTAAAAAAGAATCAATAAGCTAATATTAAGATGGACTTGGGAAAATCCAAAGCATATTCTAGGACAAGCAGAATAAAATTAGTTTTGCTCTTCTGGGATCTTGCCAGGTACTTGTGACTTGGATTGGCCACTGTTGGAAATAGGATACTGGGCTTAATGGACATTCAGTCTTTCCCAGTACAGCAATGCTTATGTTCTTACGTTCAAAATATTCTTATAATCTTACCTAGGTACACATAAATTGTCCAACATCAAGTCTATACAAATAATCTGTAAAGAATAAAAGAAGAGTCAAAAGTCATAGGAATCTTCACATAGATGGTGCCTGGGAGGGTTTGAGAATGTGGAGTGAGTAATAATTAGAGTGTTGGGGGTGTGAAGATGGGGAGATTTAGTATCCGAGGAGTCCTTAGACGTATGGGGTTATCTAAATTTATATCTACCTCGGGAGTCGCTGCACAGACACTCAGACTCTCTAAACCTAGAAAGAGGAAAAATAAAAATATTTAAATATCATAATTTGCTTGAATAACACTGTAAGCTACAACTCTGACAGTCTGCACCTCTCTTCCTAAAGTATTACAACATCCTTCTTGTCTCCTCCTTCTGAGGACCAGGTCTAGTTTAATGCTATATTGGCCCTAGGCAAACATATTTTTCTGAGCCCCAGACCATGTCCCCTGCCATGATCTTTATTTATGATTTCTTCCCCCACCCCAATATTTAATAAATGTCTATATGCAAATACCACATTTAAACGAGTGGTAATGTTGAATAGCTTGCCACAGTTCCAACAGGATTCGTCCAACAGCGAGTTAACATAATTGGAGAGCAGTTTGGAAAGCCGCGTGATAGAGCTGGCAATCGTATACGGACATGGACTGAACCCAGTGTGGACGTGGCATCTCTGACCATATAACGTTAAGTGCCTGGATTTATTATATTATAGAAAACAGTGAAAGAGTATGGTTCATTGTTTAGATTAAGAGAGTTTCTGGGTAGTTGGAGTAAGTGATAGGATTGACCCACTAGTTCTTTAGTTTTGAGGAAGGTGAACATTTATTTCACTTTATTATTGAAATTAATTAAGAGCACAGGTGTACATTTGCTTATATAAATTGAAAAGGTTCAAAGAGAAGTTCTATGATCGAGAAGCTTGTCCACCCTAAGAGACGTAAATCACTTCGGTGTAGCCTCGCTTGGGTAAGTTTATACTCTGAGAACTTCCTTATGATTTCCATATATTAACACAAAAATATATTTCAGTACACTTTTGGGCCAATCCTTTCACTGGTATTATCTCCATTATATTATACCCTGGTTTGTATAATTAACTACTAACAGTGCGTCATGAAAGACTCAAGAGGAAATTGGAAAGTCATGGGATAGGAGGTAGTTCCTATTGTGGATTAAAAACTGGTTAAAAGATAGAAAACAGAGAGTAGAGTTAAATGATCTGTATTCTCAATGTGCTGTGTCCGCTGGTTTTTTAACTGGTAGACTTGCCATCCAAATGGCAGATGACAAGTGCAAAGTGATACATATGTGAAAAAGGAACCCGAACTATAGCAAATAGAATGATAGGTATTATTAGGAGAGGAATGGAAAACAAAAATGAGGATGTTATAATGCCTTTGTTTTACTCCACGGTGCAACCGCACCTCGAATATTGTGTGTAATTCTGGTCACCACATCTCAAAAATGATATAGTGGAATTAGAAAAGCCCCCTCCCTGCCCATCTTCAAATCCTTGCTCAAAGCCCACCTCTTCAATGTGGCTTTCGGCACCTAACCATTATACATCTATTCAGGAAATCTAGACTGCCCCAATCTTGTTTGACTGCACTTTTTGTTCTTTAGATTGTAAGCTCCTTCAAGCAGGGACTGTCCTCTGTGTTAAATTGTACAGTGCTGCGTAACCCTGGTAGCGCTTTAGAAATGTTAAGTAGTAGTAGTAATAGATCAAGGCAGATAAAGATCTGCACGGTATATCCATTATCTTCATCTGTAAAGTAAGTAAGTCAAGCATAAGACTTAATTAGAATAAATTGAGTCAGACAGGATCATGTGCAGATGGCAAAAGCATGCACTGATGAATAAACCTGCATGCTGTTACAAATTCAGATCTATTCATTAAATCTTACCTTCTGTGCTGTGCCCTGCAGCTCTTTTCTGCCACACTTGTAGCTCACAACTAACCTCTTTCCAGGCTCTGCCATGCTGCAGGCAGAAGCTGAGCCCTGCCATTCGCTTCCTCACAGCAAACAGCACAGCTAATTAACCAGTGCCAGCCAGACTGGGGAAGGGGGTAGCAGGGCAGAGATGGCCCGTTAACTTTCTGTAAAGGAGCATCTGTGCTGGCCGGAAGCCAAGGAAACGGACATGAGCTGAGTCTGTGCTAGATTCGTCCTTGCTGTATGTGCATACATGGGGGAAGGGGAATTTAAAAACGGGGTTTTGGTGCATATTTACTACTTATAAAATTACCCTGCCCTATGTTCAAGTACATACAGCATGCCTCTACGGTTTGGAGTGTGGGTGAAAGTCATGACATACACATACCTCTGCATTCTATATAGATCAACCAAATTTGGATGTCCAAAAAAGACAATCACTTAATGAAACATCAGCTTCCTAATTAATCAGGTCACGCGTAACTAAAAACTGGAAATAACTTAGCAGGGTTTAAAAAATGTTTGGATAGCTTCCGAAAGGAAAAGTCCACAGCCTAAAATTAAAATGGACTGTGCTCAACTTAGCAGGCTTTAAAAAAGGTTTTCATGACTTCCTAAACGAAAAATCCATAGCCTATTATTAAATGGACTGTGCTCAACCATTCTCTCACACACACTCTCACTCTATGTCACACACACACTCGCACATTCATTCTGTCTCTCTCTCTCACACAGTCACTCTCACACACACTCTCTCAAACATACACACTATGATTAAAACCTTGCTAGCGCCCATTTCATTGGTCTCAGAAACGGGCCTTTCTTACTAGTATTTCAATGTTTCTTAGAAACCTTTCATATTCAAAACTTCATTACTTACAAAACAAATTTCAACTTGAAACTCCAATAGTGGACACAAACCCCGGGCGGGTTCGCATCTAGAATCCTCCCTCTCTCAATTCAGAACGTGTGACGTCAAGACACAATACTCCATTTAAATTCCCACACGAGCCCCTCGATCGGCTCTTTCAAATAATTTGAATTGAGAGAGGGAGGATTCTAGACACGAACCAATCTCCGCCTTCCTCTGGTTTCTTCCCCCAGTGACGGTGGAATGACTCTTCCAGTATATATAGATCACAGTTCGTAGATCCAGAGCAGAATCTGAAGACTCAGAGACAAGAGAGAAAGACTTCCTGAGCTAGATCATGGAGGGAGCTGTCACTTTTCTGCTGATCACCCTGACACTTTCCAGCCTCCCAGGTATAGTCACCTCTTAAAAGTGTATAAAATCTGAAAAAATCAAGTACCTGGCAAGATCCCAAAACAGTACAATATATTTTATGCTGCTTATCCTAGAAATAAGCAGTGGATTTCCCCAAGTCCATTTTAATAATGATCTATGGACTTCTTTTAGGAAGCCATCCAAACCTTTGTAAAACCATACTAAGCTAAGTGCTGTTACTACATTCACTCGCAACGAATTCCAGAGTTTAATTACACGTTGAGTGAAGAAACTTTTTCTCTGAATCATTTTCAATTTACTACTTTGTATCTTTATTGTGTGCCCCCAAGTCCAGTATTTTTTGGAAAGAAGTGATTCACATCTAGCCATTCACTCCACTCATTATTTATAGACCTCGAAGAGTTCTAGCCACTTTAGCCTTTCCTCTTAGGGAAGTCATTCCAACCCCTTTATCATTTTCATTGCCCTTCTCTATACCTTTTCTAATTCCACTATATCTTTTTTGAGATGTGGTGACCAGAATTGCACACAATATTCGAGGTGCGGTTGCACTGTGGAGTGAAACAAAGGCATTATAACATCCTCATTTTTGGCTTCCATTCCTTTCCTAATAATACCTATCATTCTATTTGCTATAGTTCGGGTTCCTTTTTCACATATGCATCACTTTGCACTTGTCATCTGCCATTTGGATGGCAGGTCTACCAGTTAAAAAACCAGCGGACACAGCACATTGAGAATACTGATCAGTTAACTCTACTCTCTGTTTCTATCTTTTAACCAGTTTTTAATCCGTAATAGGAGCTACCTCCTATCCCATGACTTTCCAATTTCCTCTTGAGTCTTTCATGAGGTACTTTTATTAGTAACATGTCATTTATCTTTAAAATCGAGTGAGGTACACGAAGATTGGAGGGTGCCCTAAGTAACGCTGAATTTTAAAAAAAAGGTCCTAGAGGAGATCCATGAAATTATAGACCGGTGAGCCTGACGTTGGTGCTGGGCAAACTACTTTTCAAAATTCAGATACACAATTTCGACTGGCTCATCTTTATCCACATGTCTATTCAACCCTTGAAAGAAATGTAATAGATTGGTGAGGCAAGATTTCCCTTCAGTAATTCTATGTTGGCTTTGTCTCATTAATCCATGCTTTCGAATATGCTCTGTAATTTTGTTCCTTATAATAATATCTACTATTTATAGAGATTTCATTCAGTTTCTCTGACTCGTCAGCTTTGATTACCATTTCTGGCACCGGTATCTCTGACGTAACGTCCGCGAGGGCGGGGCACGGAAGGAAAGAGGAGAGGTCTGCCCTGCCGCTGCTTGCTGCGAAGTGAAAGGAGGCTCAAGGTTAGCTCCGAGAGCCCGGCCCGATAGCGGGTGGAGGGGGGCCCAGCGACCTCGGGTGGGGGGGCCTGGTGATCTCGGGTGGGCGGTGACCTCGGGTGGGTGGCGACCTCGGGTGGGGGGGGGGGGCCAGGGGCGGCCTTGTCCCGGGCCCGGCTCTGGCTCTCGATGACCCGACCATGAAAAATGAGTTTATTTTGTTGGGCAGACTGGATGGACCGTACAGGTCTTTATCTGCCGTCATTTACTATGTTACTCTTTGGGATTCTACATGGAATGTTGCTACTAATTGGGATTCCAGAATCTTCAGAACTTTTAGTACAAGAACAGTGCTGGGCAGACTTTATCTGCTGTCATTTATTATGTTACTATCCAGCTTATTGTCGAAAGAGAAGGACGCCCATCTTTCGACACAAATCGGGAGATGGGCGTCCTTCTCCCGCAGGCGCCCAAATCGGTATAATCGAAAGCTGATTTTGGGCGCTGTTGCATTCCCTACCTTGTTCTTCTAGTGGCGGCCATATTGGAAGGATCATCTGAGCAGCAACCATTTGGGAAAGATCATCTGAGGGGCAGCCATCTTGGAAGGATTGTTTGAGGAGCAGCCATCTTAGGTAGTTCATCAACGAGGCAGCCATCTTGAATATCTTTTGGGCATGCCCTATGAGATCTCTCACCTCTCAGCTGTGACCAGGATCCTCTGATTGGAGGCCTATTTAAGAGCTGGCCTGTGACACCATCTTTGCTTCGGCTTCTATCTTGTTAGAGGTTGGTGCTGGTGATTGAACATTCTTCTTCCTACTTTCCTGTTGATGCTGACTTGGATTGAACCTGACCATTGTCTGCTTGCTGCCTGCCCTGACCTGTGGATTGAACCTGACCATTCTCTGCTTGCTGCCTGCCCTGACCTGTAGATTGAACTTGAGCCTTCTCTACTGGCTGCCTACCCAATCTGTGTTCCGGATCTGTTCTACTCCTGCCTGCCACGGCGGGTGGCCGTCCGACCCCGACCGTATCCGGAAGTCCTGGGGGCCACTTGCACCTGGGCGCTCAACTCCCGGGGAACGGTGGTCGCTTCCCAGGTGAAGCTAGGAGTTGTCCGGCTGCCTGACTGAGTGCGGAGCTTCGCAGATCCTCCACACTCTGTCAAGGCGCAAGGGCTCACTACTTCAGTACCAACAGGCGCCCCCAACTGCAGTCCGTCGCGGGGATGACCAAAGTTCCTGGGGGCATTCGGAGGCATAGAGAAGGCGGGATGGGGTGTGTTTATCGGCCAAGAAGAGATGGGTGTCATCGGCTGATAATGGAAAAAAGAAGGGCGCCCCTAGCAAGAATTTGGTCCGCTTTATTTGGTCCCTTTTTTTCAGGTCCAAGTCAAAAAAAGTGCCCGAACAGACCAGATGACCACTGGAGGGAATCGGGGATGACCTCCCCTGACTCCCCCAGTGGTCACTAACCCCCTCCCACCAAAAATAAAAACAACTCTATGCCAGCCTCAAATGTCATACCCAGCTCCCTGACAGCAGTATGCAGGTCCCTGGAGCAGTTGTGGTGGCTGCAGTGGACTTCAGGCAGGTGGACCCAGGCCCATCCCCCCCACCTCTTACACTTGTGGTGGTAAATGGGAGCCCTCCAAAACCCACCCGAAACCCACTGTACCCACATGTAGGTGCCCTCCTTCACCCCTTAGGGCTATGGTAGTGGTGGATAGTTGTGGGGAGTGGGGTTTTTTTTGGGGGGGGGGTTGGGGGGGCTCAGCACCTAAGGTAAGGGAGCTATGTACCTGGGATCAATTTGTGAAGTCCACTGCAGTGCCCCCTAGGGTGCCCGGTTGGTGTCCTGGCATGTGAGGGGGACCAGTGCACTATGAATCTTGGCCCCTCCCATGACCAAATGCCTTGGATTTGGTCGTATTTGAGATGGGTGCCCTCGGTTTCCATTATCGGCAAAAACTGAGGGCTACCATCTCTAACGCCGGCGACATCAGCATTTAGGTCGACCAACTCTTAGGTCGACCTAAATGTTGAGATTGTGGCATCCCGACCGTATTATATCGAAACGAAAGATGGACGCCATCTTGTTTCCATATTACGGGATGCCCCGCCCTTTGCGGAGACATCCTCAGAGATGGGCATCCCCATTTCAAAAATGCTCCTCTATGTTACTTTGCCCTGGTGTTATATTTACTGAGTCAATATCAGAGTTATGAAATCACCCCATATATTGTTGTTGTCTTGTTTGTTTGTCTCTCTAATTTCTGATAACCTTTCTACATCCATCTGTCCATTCTGGCCAGGTTGACAGTAGTACACTTCAATCACTATCCTTTTCCCCTTTTACACATGGAATTTCAATCCATAGGGATTCCAAGATGTGTTTTGATTCCTGCAGAATTTTCAATCTATTGATTCATGCCCTCCGTAACATGCAAAGTGACTACTTCACCAATTCGATCCACCCTATCACTACGATATAATTTGTATCCTGGTATGACAGTGTCCTACTGTTATTCTTCTACCAGGTCTTAGAGATGACAATTATATCTAATTTAGTGCAATCTGTTCTAACTCTCCCATCTTGATTTCTTAGGGTTCTGGCAATTGCATATAGATATTAATCAAATATTGGGGTGGGAAGAAATCATAAATAAAGATCAATGCAGGGGTCATGGGGTGGGGCTCAGAAAAATATGTTTCCCTAGGTCCAATATAGCATTAAACTAGACCTGGTCCTCAGAAGAATGTTGTAATACTTAGGAAGAGAGGTGCAGACTGTCAGAGTTGTAGCTTTCAGTGTATTCAAGCAAATTATGATATTTAAATATTTTTATTTTCCTCTTTCTAGGTTTAGAGAGTCTGATTGACCATGCAGTGACTCACGAGGTAGATATAAATTTAGATAACCCCATACGTCTAAGGACTCCTCGGATACTAAATCTCCCCATCTTCACACCCTCAACACTCTAATTATTACTCACTCCACATTCTCAACCCTCCCAGGCACCTTCTATGTGAGGATTCCTATGACTTTGACTCTTCTTTTTATTCTTTACAGATTATTTGTATAGACTTGATGTTGGACAATTTATGTGTACCTAGGTAAGATTAGAAGAATATTTTGAACGTAAGAACATAAGCATTGCTGTACTGGGAAAGACCAAAGGTCCATCAAGCCCAGTATCCTGTTTCTAACAGTGGCCAATCCAAGTCACAAGTACCTGGCAAGATCCCAGAAGAGCAAAACAAATTTTATTCTGCTTATCCTAGAATATGCTTTGGATTTTTCCAAGTCCATCTTAATATTAGCTTATTGATTCTTTTTTAGGAAACTATCCAAACATTTATAAACCCTGCTAAGCTAACTGCTTTTACCCTAGAAACAAATTCCAGAGTTTAATTACACATTGAGTGAAGAAATATCTTCTATGATTCTTTTTAAATTTACTACTTAGTAGCTATATTGCTGCCCCCTAGTCCTAATATTTTTGGAAAGAGTAAACGAGCAATTCACCTCTACCCATTCCACTCCACTCAGTATTTTATAAACTTGTATCATATCTCCCCTCAGATTTGATGCTTAATAAAGAACCCTAAATGTGACTTTCACCCGGAAATCTTGGACAATTCATGTAGATTATGTGTCCCTATAAAGTAAGTACATCTGTCAGTCACTTGTATTGTCCCTACCCTAACCTCTTTTTTGATTCTGTTTCTTCACCACCCTTTCTCTCCTTCTTTTCTGCACCTTATTCCTTCCAATATCTCTCCTCTCTACTCACCTCTTCTCTCATCTCTCTGCAATCTCCCACTTCAGCCCCCTTATCCAATCCTCAGGTCTGCAGTTATCTCCCCTTTCTCCCAGACCCCACATCAGATCCGACTAACTTCCACTCCTGCATGAATCATTTTTAAAATTATTTGTTTAGTCTATCAAGTGCTGTATGGGAATTATGAATTGTTAACTCAGATCTTTTCACATTTACTTTAAATAATTCTGTCAGAATGCAGGAAAATTTAGTACTGAGGTACCGGTTTTTGGAAATATAAGATTTAAACATCCGGTTGATGCTACTACTGAATGGAATTCTTTACCGTTAGGTAACTATGGATGGTTGTATAAGAAATTGAAGACCTTTTGTTAATCCTACTGTTCTGTTCTATCCTGCTTCTGTGCAACTTCTTGCATTGTAAACTACCTAGAATCTCATATTGGGATTTTTGTGGTATATAAACTTGACATTAGATTAGATTAGATCTGCCACCATCGGCCCTTTTCTCCCATCCTCAACCCTAGCATCAGACCCTCTACCACCCTATCAAATGCAATCATCAGTTTCCTTTTCTCTCTCTCTCTCTCCTTCCCTTTATCCAGCATCTCTTCTCTGTTGGCTCAGCAGCTTCCCTCTCTGTCCCCTCAGTCCAGCATCTCCTTTTCTTAACACTCCCTCATTGTCTGCCCTTCTCATCGCAGATCCTCTGTTGTGCTCTGACAGGGTCAGCAGTGAAAAGTACAGGTCTCACATTGAAGTGCACGGCAAGTTTCCTCTCAGTCCCTGCCCACAAGGCAAGAGGAAGTATGCATCCATGACCGGATCTTAGCAGTTGGGGGCCCTATGCAGACCCCTACCAGCGCCCACCACCATAAGCTATTATCAGAGTGTAAAAGGAGGCTCAAGCTCTCGAACACCCCACTTCTACCCATATTTTGATGTACATCCACCACATTTCAGTAGAAAGTGGCATACAGCAGCAGTGATTTTCATATCCCATCAGCTGCCTGAGCCCAGAGTCTCTTCATTGCTGCATCCTACCCTTGCAGAAACAGGAAAGTGGCATCAAAAGGAAATGTAGATGCACATTAAGGTACGGGAGAAGGAAGGGTGTTCCGAGACAGGAGGACAGACGTAGCAGAGATGCAAGGCCCCAAGGAGCATGGGGCCTTGTGTGACCACCCCTGTCGCATCTGCAAGTGTGATTAGATGCCTGGGGAAATTGAGACAAGTTGTAGAAGAGTGGGACATGACGTGGAGATGGTATGAATCTGGTTTGGAAGGTTTACAGACTCGGAATAACCTTCCTTGCAGGGTTGTGGTTTGCTTGACAAGTAGTTGGCAAGTAGTTGGCAGTGGAGGGACTGTGTGTTGCTGCCACTGAGGTGATCTGAATCATTTTTTTAGTAAGCTGTAAGAGGAAACATTCTCCGCTGTATAGACTCCAGAACAGGCAAAATATTCTTGATAACGACAACTCACTTGTCTCATCTTCGGTCCCAAATTTATCACAGAAATCCAAAATATCAAAACTTATCTGTCATAATTATTTTTAAAATTCATACTTCACATATCTTAAAGCTTGTTGATTATATATTTTGGACTTGAGCCAACATGACATGTTTCATAAAGCTGCGTCAGGGCCATCATGTTATTGCGCAAAACATTCCTAATTTTGGCCCCATGTTCTGTCATCGGCGAGGGTTGGTGTGTGTTCTGTGTACAAACCTCAATCTCTGTGTCTTATAGGTACATAACTAAATATGAGAACCAATTACCATTTAGAGAAGCTCTGGATTGTTGTTGTGCAATGTATACGGGAGAATCTTCTAGTCTACCATGAGAGAAAATGTGAGTATTGAGCTCTGTAGAAAGAAAATAATCAGGGTATCCCTGGACCTGCATCTGTGGCTCCCAGGCAGAGTTTGGTAGGCTGAAATGGGTGGGTGGGATGGAAATGGGGTTACCAGTGAGGGGGATTAAACCTCAGGGAGCAACACCTGAATGAAGGTTCCTGACACCACAGCCCAAAGGAGGCTAAATCTGACTGAGATGGAAACCCAGGGAAGCAGGGAAAAGGACACCAGACCAAAAGAATGTGAATTAGTGTAACTCCATTACCATATATACAACTAGGTAGTATGTACATGAAAATCTCACAGTCCTGCTTAGTTCTCTCAGATAAATGAAATTAATAAATTCCAAGTTGTAGGAATTGGTTTAATTTGTTTACCTTACTGCTGGGAGAGCAGGGGGGTCGGATGGAGTGTCCTGGGTTGCCAGGGAGATGTTTAATTAGGATGAATTCCTGCACATGGGCAATTCATTCCAAGGAGACCTGCACTGACACCTGAGATTTTAAAAGTGCTAAAAGAAGTTTTAAAAGTATTTGCATTAAATCTAATTGCAGAATTTAGGTGCTAGGAAATGGGATTGGTATGCTATGTACTCAAATTTGCTCAAGCCTTATGCAAATTAGTCCGTTTTTTGGGAGGATCTCATTTGCATATTTGTGGGTAAACATGATGGGAATGTTTACAGCCTTAATGTTAGGGCATGGCTCTGATCCAAAATGTGAAGTTTGATACAAAAACGAAGGGTTTATCTAGTGTTTTTGACTAAAAATTCCCATTAGAGTGTCTGTATGTTAATCTGCAATCAAATAGAGCTTTCTGATTGGATGATCAGCTCCTGTTAGAAATCTGCCCAGCAGTGTTGCCAGGTGGGCGGTTTTCCCGCCCAATTGGGCGGTTTTCCGCGACCCGCCGCGGGAAATTTTTGCCCGCGGCGGGTTGCGTTTTTTTTGGCTTGTTTTGGGTCTTTCGGCAGTTTTTTCAGCGGTTTTTCGGGCCGTGGGGGCAGGGCTAGTGGCGTTTTGGGCGGGGTTAGTGACGTTTTGAGCGGGGCCGATGACGGTGAGGCGGGGCCGATGACGGCAGGGGCGGGGTTGATGACGGGGGGGTGGGGGTGTCAGGGGCGGGGTTTAACTTTGGGCAGGTTTTGGGCTGGTTTGGGTGGGGAAAAAATTTTCCACCTGGCAACCCTGGCTGTGAGCTCCGTGTGTGTAAGAATTGAAAGAAAGAATTGTTGTTTGATCTAAGTTGACTGAAATTATAAAAGAGTGCCTTATATGTGTGAAAAGAGATTGGTGGAGATTTACAAGTTTGAGGTTTCTTCTGAGAAAAGGATCTGAATATTTCAGGATTACTTGAAGCTTATGAAAAATAGAAAAGAGAGAATTTCAGTTTAAGAGTGTTTAAATCCTGTAAGTTCAAAAAAGACTTTGCTCACATTTTGAATTAGCCAGATTAGTAAACTTACTGAGTAGAGAGGGGAATGCATCTATGAGTGTGTGAGTGAGAGAGTTTCATTCATTTTAGGAGCTTCAAAAGGGAAGAAGTGCTCTCCATCTACATAGATAGGGCTTATAAATTTTCAGTTAATAATTTGAGTCAGGAAAATTAGAGGGTAGGAAGTTTCTTTAGCTTGGCACAGTCCAGGTTCCTGCTGTAGGTAGTCAAATCGATGAAAGACAACTTCTAAAGGAGAGATCTCTTGAAGAAGGAAACAACTTACTACAGGAAATTGAGGAAGAGAGAGAGACAATTCACACTTTTTCTGAAACTCCTGTTTACCACACAAGTGAACTGAGATTTAATTTTGAAAATATAGGAAGAAGGAGAAATCCAATTAACATAGTAGATGACGGCAGAAAAAGACCTGCACGGTCCATCCAGTCTGCCCAACAAGATAATTTCACGTGTGCTACTTTTTCTGTATACCTTACCTTGATTTGTATCTGCCATTGTCAGGGCACAGACCGTATAAGTCTGCCCATCATTAGCCCCGCCTCCCAACCACCAGCCCCGCCTCCCACCACCTGCTCTGCCTCCCAATCTTGGTTAAGCTTCTGGGGATCCCTTTCTTCCGAGCAGGATTCCTTTATGTTTATCCCACGCATGTTTGAATTCCGTTACTGTTTTCATCTCCACCACCTCCCGCGGAAGGGCATTCCAAGCATCCACCACCCTCTCCGTGAAAAAACACTTCCTGACATTTTTCTTGAGTCTGCCCCCCTTCAATCTCATTTCATGTCCTTTAGTTCTACCGCCTTCCCATCTCCGGAAAAGGTTCATTTGCGGATTAACACCTTTCAGATATTTGAACGTCTGTATCATATCACCCCTGTTTCTCTTTTCCTCCAGGGTATACATGTTCAGGTCCGCAAGTCTCTCCTCACACTTCTTGTAACACAAATCCCATACCATTCTCGTAGCTTTTCTTTGCACCGCTTCAATTCTTTTTACATCCTTAACAAGATACGGCCTCCAAAACTGAACACAATACTCCAGGTGGGGCCTCACCAACGACATACAGGGGCATCAACACCCCCTTTCTTCTGCTGGTCACACCTCTCTCTATACAGCCTAACAACCTTCTAGCTACGGCCACCGCCTTGTCACACTGTTTCGTCGCCTTCAAATCCTCAGATACTATCACCCCAAGATCCCTCTCCCCGTCCGTACCTATCAGACTCTCACAGCCTAACACATACATCTCCCGTGGATTTCTATTCCCTAAGTGCAATTGCAAGAATAAGGGGGAATTAAATATTATATTTGTTGAATTACATTAATCTGCACTGCAAGGTTTAAGAACATGTGCTCAGAACATAAAAGACCATTTATTTACAATCAGTGGCGTTCCTAGCCAATCCCAGTCTCCCGCGTCACCGAACCACGTCCCGCGTCACCAACCCCGCCCCCCGCATCACTAACCCCGCCTCCCACCACTAGCCCCGCCCCCGTCATCCATGATGTCAACCCCGGCCCTGAAAAGCTTCTATTGGACCAAATTGGACCAATAGAACCCCCGGAAAAGCTTCTATTGGACCGAACTGGACCAACAGAAGCCTCGGAAAAAAACGACGAACTTGCACAGCGGCGATGGGAAAACCGCCCAAAAACCGCATCCCGTGGCCGGTGAAATTTTCCCACCGCCGCTGGCGAAAACCCGCCCACCTGGCAACTTTTGCTTCCTGCTGGCAAATGGCTTTCTGTATATGTTTCTTTGTCTGTGATAGGTGGAGTTTCACAAACCCCCAGTCTCTGTGTCTGCTGTTCCATCTTTGAGCTTTTATTATGCTGATTCACACCCAGCCAAGCTTTTGTTCAGTCTTCCAGGTGGGAGGAGAAGAGGAACTTGAAATCTCTTTGCTTCAGTACCTTTTATCTTTGTATCTGACCTAACAAAATATTTAAACAACTCTGGTATCATGCTACAAGATGATAATGGACTTCCGATCATGGCAATACACAACAGATTGGCATTAAATATTAAATATCGCAGAAATGGTGGAACCATGAGAGACACCTGTTGTGATAACAGACCATCCTTAAAAGGCTCTATAGAATCGAGCAGAACCAACACACTACCCTGAATACCTAAGGAATACAACATGTTAAGCAATATTTATAAATAGTAACATACGTAGTAGATGACGGCAGTTGGGGGGTTTAATTTAGAGATCATTTCCGGGTATGAGGCTACAACCGGTACCACAGATTTTGATACTTGATTTAGGGCGCGGAAATCTATGGTCAGTCTAAAGGAGCCTCCTGGTTTAACTATTGGCCATGCTGGAGAGTTGCATGTAGAAGAGATCGGTCTAATTATGCCCCTCTCTTCCAGTACCTGTATAATCTTAGCTACGGGTTCTATCGCCTGATGAGGTACTGGATATTGCTTTTGTGGCGGAGGATCCTCCCTTCTAACAGGATTTCTGTGGACATTCTGCACATTCTAGTTTGTCTTGGGCCCAGACAGGGATGTCTATAACCTCTGTGGGAATTACACTCAGATCATACTGTTGGTCAGCTTTTGTGCATTGTGTGGCTAAATGCATGGGAATTGCTTCGTGCACCAAAACTGTAGACATTTTTGGAGATCCAATACATTGCCACAAGGTAAGATTAGCCATATTGAGGACATCAATTCCAATTATTTCCTTTTCTGTGCTTACTATAGTGGCTGCATTGGTTTCCAAAATTTCATCATCATGTTCCCTCTGCATCTGCACCGGGATACCCCATTTAACTGGGATAGCCACACAGTTGGTAACTGTGTCATCGACCCCTTGGATTTTATATGTTTGCACATTTTCCTGGTCTGAAGTGGGAGAAACCCTGCTTGTAAAACTGATTCCAGCCTTGTGTCAATCAACGCTAATTTATCCTGACCCCCTATCCTGCTGTTCACATTGGGGCGTCCACATGTGTCCAAAATCAAGGGTGCCACAAACTTTAATTTATATTCTGAATCTGTCCTCCTTTCCCTTCTCCTGAGGTGCTGGAAGTGCATGCTCAGGTAAGTGAAAAGAGTCAGGCTGGGCACAAATACTTGGGATTGTTTGATATTTGGACTCTGGAGATCAGGACATCCCTATTCCTTTTTTCTTGCTTATCAATTCGCTTTTTATTCTGTCTAATTCTAGCTGCATGGTATATTTATCTTGTTCCCATTTAATTTGTTGCTGTTTCAACTGGTCTGTCTGTGCTTTGAGTTCATGAAACGGGATGTAGCCTGAGGAATTTCTAAAATTACCTCTGCTCTGCCCTCTCCATGGGGCCTGTCCTGAGTTTCCTGACCTATTGCTGTGGGAGGGCCCTTCTGCTTGCCATTTCTTTGCTTCTGACACAGTAATTACTTGGGATGGCTGAGTTTTCCACACAGATGCAATCCTAAGCATTAGCGTGTCAAAAGGAGTTTCTTTGGGGTCCTCAGCAAATAATCTGAGATGTTTAGTAATCTCAGGGGATAGGATTTCCAACAAAAATTCTTTATGATGTGTCTGACCATAATCTTCTGTTTTGGGCCAACCCTCCTGGTCTTGAAAGGCTGCTTCTAGCACCCACAATCTGTGCGCAAATTCTTCTAGTGTGTCATTTGGCAGGGGTGCTTGCATTTGAGTACAGCGAAATAATTGCTCAAGACCCTTTTTCAATAACTGGTATGGGTGGGTGAGAGATCCTACTTTAAAATAGTGGGGTCCTAAAGCCACGTGCATAAGTCTGTCAAAGTCAGACGTTTTCCTCTTATACTTTCCTAGGCCCCAGTGAATCAGAATATCAGTGGCCCATTTGCACCATTCATTCATATTAAAAGGCATAGGGCCGACCTTCTGTGTTATTCTTTCAATGTCACTATCTTTTAATGAGTCAAACAGTACCAAGTTTACTGGTGTTCTGGGGTCTGTACTGGACTCAGTTTCTGTGTCTGCAGAATCCTCCCTGTCCCTCAGGTTAGTGCTTGTGCCTGGGGTTTCCTCATCTAAGCATGTTTGAGTGCTTAAGTCAGTGTTTTCAGTCTTAGATTTGCCCCCACTTCTCAAATCCACTACACACACTTCTGTGTGCTTTTGTGGTTCTATGAATTGAAAACCTGGCTTGTAGGGTGTTTCATAGGCTGGCGGTGCTGAGGGAGAAATACTTGGGGTCTGCCAGTGCACAGAGTTAATCTGGTCCTTTGAGGCACATTTACTTTTTAAATGTTTTAATTCTGTTTTAGCCTCATCCAATTGTTCATTTACATGTAAGAAGGAATTTGTTGCTTGCACAACTTGTGCTCGTTGCATCGAGATGCATGCCTGCGCGTCCTCAAGGTCCCTGGTTAACTGAGTGCACTGAGTGGTCAGGTCTGCCTTTTGCTGTTTCAAAATAATTAGTCCCCTACACAGGCCTTGCATAAAAAGGCATTTCCGTTTATTAGTTTTCTTTTTGAACTCTTGGGAATGGTGTACCATTTGTTTTTGAATATCATACCAGGAATCCTCTGGGAATTCTCCTTCAAATGGGCCTCCCTTTTTGTTACAATAAGTCTGTTCCATAACTTTTAGTTCTTTAAGATCAAAAGCGTCCATGGTTGAGGCTGCTGAAAAATACTTAAATTGGTACCGGGACCTGGCTAGTTTCTTAATAGATATACATATATGGAACTAGCTCTGTGTAGCTCTTGAATTTGGAAAGGCCCTCTTTATGAAGTAGAGGGGCTGGAGGGATAGTTTAGAATGAATATAGATTAAGCAAGGCAGGTGTTAAATTAGATATGCCAACTGTCGGTTCCCTGTCAGGCAAAGCTGACTTTTCACCAAGACAGAGACTGGCTGGTAGAGAAATAGTTCAAAGTGACAGGAAATTAAGTGATTACCAAAGACAGATATGTAGTGTTTAAAAATGTGGGACTGTTTCACTTGGTACCCCTTCCAATAAAGTTGGAAGATCTATCAGTTTTTCTGAGCAGCCCCAAACACAGCATTAAATTACTTCAACTTTCCACCCCCCCTTAACAAGCCTAGAAGTACATATGCAAACATGCAGAACGCAAAACAATGTCTTACTTACCCAGCTGGAGATCCTCTTTTTGAAACCGAGACGAGCTCCCCAGATGTCAGCTATCGTTGTCTAGGGTTGGTCCCGGGGTCCACTTCACAGAGGCAGTGGGTTCCCAAAGAATACGCAATCCACACGGATTTGGATATATAAAGTATATTCTATTTGCATATATGTATTGGCTCACAGCACTTAGTACAGGAAAAGGGGTACAAGCTGTCTTGGGGTGTGTATTTAGAGGGAGGGAGAAAGAAAGGATAGGGTGTTTGTTCATAGGAAGAAAGAAACCTTGGACTAGAGCTGTCTGAGAAGGGGGGGAGCAGAGCCAGGTGCTATGGTGGCTAAAGATGGAGGTGTGCAGAGAAAGAAGAAGAAGAAACAAAGACAGCCCAGCAGAGTCCCGTGCCCTCTGCTGCAGGGAGAAAGAAAGAGGGAGACCTAGTGCCCTGGACACAGAGAAGTGCCCGGGGACAGAGAGAGGGGGGGAAGTAGACCCCAAGCTGAGCTCTGTGCTCTGCTGCACAGAGAAAGACAGAGAGCGAGAGAGAGCCCTAGTGAGCTCTGCTTTAGAGGGAACAGGAGCAGAGAGAGATCAAAAACTTCTCTTTCCCAGTTATTTCCTTTACAGACTTCTGAAGTCAGGAAAGGTGACAACTTTCACAGGTTGTCCTGTTTGAAGTCCCTAGTGGTGGAGCCTGACTGTCTGGCTTTGGTTGCTCTGAAGCCCTGCTCCCAGATGGAACAAAAGGTATGTTAATCAGGAGTAATTGAGAACCCAAAGGGCTATCAGGCCTCTCTGAGCACCATTTGGTCCATTTCATCCTCAATGGTTCCTGCAGGAGAGGGGGGAGAGTTTATCAGAGGTCAGAAGGTGGTTTAATATTGTCAAACTGATTTCATATTAATATAAGTATGTCCAGCAATAATTTTGACCTCCTGCAATCCTGACACACAGTCCATCCAGTCTGCCCAACAAGACAAACTCATATGTGCTACTTTTTATGTATATCTTACCTTGATTTGTAACTGTCATTTTCAGGGCACAGACCGTACAAGTCTGCCCAGCACTATCCCCGCTTCCCAACCACCAGCCCCGCCTCCCACCACCAGCTCTGGCACAGACCGTATAAGTCTGCCCAGCACTATCCCCGCCTCCCAACCACCAGCCCCGCCTCCCACCACCGGCTCTGGCACAGACCGTATAAGTCTGCCCAGCACTATCCCCGCCTCCCAACCACCAGTCCCGCCTCCCACCACCGGCTCTGGCACAGACCGTACAAGTCTGCCCAGCACTATCCCCGCCTCCCACCACCAGCTCCGCCACCAATATTTATGATGTCAAAGATGAAATAGGACGATAGCTCTCAACCTGAGTAAGATCCAGAACACTCCCCTTCAATAAAGGATAAACTGAAGCCCTTTTTAGAGTCACAGGACTTATTCATGGGGCAGTCGTGGGATCTAATAGGTCATATTTCAAAAATTAATAAGGTTGGCACTCTTCAAAATGTTCTCTACTTTGACTTGAGACTCCTCTGAGGGCTTTTTACTGGGACTGTAGCCAAGTTTGTTTTAATAACTCCTGTTTTGAGCTCTGTGACTCTACTTAGCTGAGGACATATCAGGAACTCCTTCCACTGTTCTGAGTTTCAGGGTCTAGGTAGGAGTGTTAGTGCTCTATATGATGTTGTGAGGTGGGGGGCGAGATATTCCCCCTGGTTCTGCTAATGCTGTCTCACCTCTCTCTCCTCCTCTAGTGAACCAGACTTGTACTTGATTTTGGACCAGCCTCACTGTTGAAATTCAGAAGAGTCTTTCTCCCGCTTGAGGACACCTCCCCTGTACCCTCTACTCCCACAGCCCTCCAGGGACTCCTGGTGACATTACCGGAGCTCTGGTTACTTTCTAGTAGAGTAAATAAAACCTTTGCAGCATCATTCAGTGATTGTCTTATTGTTGTCTATATACAATGAGGTTAATATTTGTAGCAAGTATCTCAGACTGACAGGACTGAGGAATACCCCAGAGGCTGTACATAAACAATCTCCACTTCATTCTCAAGCATCTTCCACCCTTCTTCACAGAGGGTATAGTTGTGAAAATCCTTACCCTCTCTTTTATGGTGAAACCCTTTGGGCAGTGGTTAAGCCCAATATTTCTCCTCTCTCTGACTGTGGGTATGAAACTGGTTTCTACTTTTAAATTACTTGCTAATATATTACAGGGTCTGCAGCCTGGATTTGAATGGGTAGAATCATGGACTATATATCCCACAATGCTTTAGGGTTTAAATTCCAAACCCAGGATTGGCCAAATGTCTCCCTCCTGGAACTAGGTAACTTGGCAGCTCTGCATTAGAGGTTCCCTATAAAGTGTTTCCAGTGGTTTCTGAGGATTCATTTCTCTGCTCTTCAAGGAAACAACTTTTTCCTGGGTTATCCCCTTGTTCAATGAGAGCAGCCTACTTCTGTGCAATCTGGAAGACGTTGTAACTGGTTAGGCCACAGGGTCTTTATCTGCCTTCATTTTTTCTGTGTTTCATTGCTTCTTACTGCCATGATCCTGAGGTTTGGGGATGCCCTTCTCCCTACTCCAAAGAGTCCTGTCCAGAGATCATAACTACCTTTGCTTCAACGCAATGGGGCTGTGAACAGAGTGAGGTTGCTCTTGCCTCAAAAGTATACCACAAATATCCCCAGTAAATTGCAGGGACAGGATAGAATGACTCAGGTTTTGGGAAAGGATGAACATTGCCAACTTTTGTTGCCAGATTGGTAGGGGCTTTGTTATTAGTGTATGGGGATGACGGCTGCATGGGGAAGGGGAAACTGAGATTGACTTAATGGGTTTCAACGTTTTGACTTCACTTTGGCTCCTGTCTATTAAACCTCCTTGGTGAAAACGACTACGACTTATCATTTCTATAGCGCTACCAGACGTACGCAGCGCTGTACACTTGAACATGAAGAGACAGTCCCTGCTCCACAGAGCTTACAATAAACCCTTCACAGGGCTGGGGGAAGGTCTCTCGGTCTCCTAGATATACATTCACCAAACTGACGCTTTCCCTGTAGTACTTTTACTGTTGCAGACGTCATTACCATACACTCAAGGTGCTGCAAGGAGGTTTAATAGCCAAAAGTGAAAGTGAGCCTATCTAGTCCACAGTAAGCAAGGAAGCCAATTTGGTTCATCTCTGTTTCCACTCCCCTACGCAGCCGTCATCGCCATACACTCAAGGTGCTGCAAGGAGGTTTAATAGCCAAAAGTGGAAGTGAGCCTATCTAGTCCACAGTAAGCAAGGAAGCCAATTTGGTTAAGCTCTGTTTCCACTCCCCTACACAGCCGTCATCGCCATACACTCAAGGTGCTGCAAGGAGGTTTAATAGCCAGGACTGGAAGTGAGCCTATCTAGTCCACAGTAAGCAAGGAAGCCAATTTGGTTAAGCTCTGTTTCCACTCCCCTACGCAGCCGTCATCGCCGTACACTCAAGGTGCTGCAAGGAGGTTTAATAGCCAGGACTGGAAGTGAGCCTATCTAGTCCACAGTAAGCAAGGAAGCCAATTTGGTTAATCTCTGTTTCCACTCCCCTACACAGCCGTCATCGCCATACACTCAAGGTGCTGCAAGGAGGTTTAATAGCCAGGACTGGAAGTGAGCCTATCTAGTCCACAGTAAGCAAGGAAGCCAATTTGGTTAAGCTCTGTTTCCACTCCCCTACACAGCCGTCATCGCCGTACACTCATGGTGCTGCAAGGAGGTTTAATAGCCAGGACTGGAAGTGAGCCTATCTAGTCCACAGTAAGCAAGGAAGCCAATTTGGTTCATCTCTGTTTCCACTCCCCTACGCAGCCGTCATCGCCATACACTCAAGGTGCTGCAAGGAGGTTTAATAGCCAGGACTGGAAGTGAGCCTATCTAGTCCACAGTAAGCAAGGAAGCCAATTCGGGTAATCTCTGTTTCGACTCCCCTCACGCAGCCGTCATCTCCAGCACATTCAAAACAAAGCCAACCTTTGCTTTGTTATGAGTGTACGGGGATGACGGCTTCGCGGGGAAAGGAAAACTGAGATTTGACCTAATGGGTTTCAACGTTTTGACATCACTTTGTCTCCTGTATATTAAACCTCCTTGGTGAAAACGACTACTACTTATCATTTCTATAGCGCTGTCAAGACCCTTGAGGCTTGATAACTAGAGGCCCCAATATCTTGGAGTATAAACTTGGCACACCAATCACCCGAAGTCTCTATTATTTTTATGAAGTCTCTTTTATTGACTAAATCACAGATAATTTACTCACAGATAGATGTTCAGAGGAGCTGCTCCTGGACACAGAGACTCCTTAATCTGAGAGCTGTTGGGGGTGGAGATCTGAAGAGAAGTAGATATATTGCAGGGGGGGAGGGGGGGAAGGATAGTTGAACAGGTAGAAATGGTCCAAAGCTGGGTGACTGGAATGTGCAATATCTCATTAGAGAGGATATTTTCAAGAGAAAAAAAACCAGGTTCGTTACAGGGAGTTTCAGCAGGGCAGAGCTGTCAGGAATAGGATGGTACATGCTCCATGTCTCACTCTGGCTAGGTGGTGGGAATGCCTCATGGCTCAAGGGACAAAGAGGTGATGAGGGTTCACGTGGGTTCAGGGAGGAGCAGATAGAGACCAATGGGGACAGAGCCTGCCATCGGGTAGCAAGGGGTGGTCCTAGAGGACAGTTCTTGATTGGAGGGAAAGGTCATACCTGGCTGACCTCCCAGGACAGAGATAGTGAGAATGACCAGGAAATGATAGCAGGAAGACGAAAGAGTCAAGCTTGGCAGAGAGGAGGTCTGGGCAGCCTCACAACCAGTGGTAACAGTTCTTACACAACCAAGCAAGTGTGGTTGCACTGCCTGTGAACTACATTACCCACAGTGCATTGCTCATGTATCTCTGCAGTGAGAAACTGCAGCAATGATAGTCCTTAGAACTGAGAATAACAGTAAAAGCATCACACACATTTTAGGATCACGTTATAAACTAGTGCGAGGCTGTCAGAGGACAGAACAAGCGCTACCAGAGGTACGCAGCGCTGTACACTTGAACATGAAGAGACAGTCCCTGCTCCACAGAGCTTACAATAAACCCTTCATGGGGCTGGGGGAAGGTCTCTCAGTATCCTAGATATACATTCACCAAACTGACACTTTCCCAGTAATACTTTTACTGTTGTTACAATTATACATTTGGTTAATCTCTGTTTCCACTTTCCCTCGCAGCCGTCATTACCATACACAAAAAAAGCAAGCAAACCTATGAGCTGCTGCAAGGAGGTTTAATAGCCAGGAGTGGAAGTGAGCGTATCTAGTCCACAGTAAGCAAGGAAGCCAATTTGGTTAATCTCTGTTTCCACTCCCCTACGCAGCCGTCATTGCCATACACTCAAAGTGCAGCAAGGAGGTTTAATAGCCAGGACTGGAAGTGAGCCTATCTAGTCCACAGTTAGCAAGGAAGCCAATTTGGTTAATCTCTGTTTCCACTTCCCCTCGCAGCCGTCATTACCATACACTCAAAGTGCAGCAAGGAGGTTTAATAGCCAGGACTGGAAGTGAGCCTATCTAGTCCACAGTTAGCAAGGAAGCCAATTTGGTTCATCTCTGTTTCCACTCCCCTACGCAGCCGTCATTGCCATACACTCAAAGTGCAGCAAGGAGGTTTAATAGCCAGGACTGGAAGTGAGCCTATCTAGTCCACAGTTAGCAAGGAAGCCAATTTGGTTCATCTCTGTTTCCACTCCCCTACGCAGCCGTCATTGCCATACACTCAAAGTGCAGCAATGAGGTTTAAGAGTCAGGAGTTGCCTTAACTGAAACTTGGCTCTCCCCTGATGATTCTACTTCTGTCGCGGCCCTCTGCAATGGTGGCTATCTTTTCTCTTGCCCTTTCTTGGATTTCTGCTCTCTCCTTCCTGCAATTTCCAACCTCTTCTCCCACCCCAGTCTCACTGTTTTTCGTCCATTGAACTCCACTCTATCCGCCTCTTCACTCCCTTACCTCTCCGTCTAGCAGTCATTTATCGCCCCCCTGATAAGTCTCTTCCATCCTTTCTCACTGACTTTGACGCCTGGCTCTCCTTCATTCATAATCCTTCATCCCCCTCCATTTTCCTTGGGAACTTTAACATCCACGCTGATGATCCATCCGACTCCTATGCCTCCCAATTCCTTGCCCTAACGTCCTCATTCAATCTTCAACTGTGCTCCTCGGCACCCACTCACCAAAATGGTCACTGTCTCGACCTTATCCTCTCCTCTAACTGCTTTCCCTCCAGCTTCTATTCCTCTGATCTCCCCCTATCCGACCATCACCTACTAACCTTCAATCTTAAGCACCCTCCTTGAATTTTCATCCAAACCCTCCCCACCTCTCTCTCTCTTAGTCCACACCCCTACTCTCCTTCCTCTCCTTCCTTCTTTCTCCTCCTTCTCAGAAGTTTCTACTGAAGAAACTGCCCTTCTTCCTTCCTCCTCTAAATGTACTACCTGTTCCTCTGATCCCATCCCCACTTACCTACTTAACACTATCTCTCCTACTATCATCCCTGTCATCTGTCACATCCTTAATCTTTCACTCTCCACTGCAACTGTTCCTACGACCTTCAAACATGCTATTGTCATTCCACTCCTTAAAAAACCCTCACTTGACCCTACCTGTCCCTCCAACAATCCCCCCATCTCCCTTCTCCCTTTCCTCTCCAAATTACTTGAACGCGTCATTCACCACGGTTGTCTTGACTTTCTCTCTTCTCAACCTATTCTTGACCCACTTCAATCTGGATTTCGCCCTCTTCACTCTACTGAAACTGCACTTACTAAAGCCTCTTATGATCTGCTTCTGGCTAAATCCAGAGGTCTCTATTCCATCCTCATCCTTCTTGACCTATCTGCTGCTTTTGACATTGTTGACCACACCTTACTCCTCGATACGCTGTCCTCGCTTGGATTCCAGGGCCCTGTTTTTTCCTGGTTCTCTTCCTACCTTTCACTCCATACTTTCAGTGTTCACTCTGGTGGATCCTCTTCACCTTCCCTCCCGCTTTCAGTAGGTGTGCCTCAGGGTTCTGTCCTTGGACCACTCCTTTTCTCCATCTATACCTCTTCCCTTGGTGCCCTGATCTCATCCCATGGTTTTCATTACCATTTTTACGCTGATGACTCTCAGATCTACATCTCCACCCCTGAAATCTCAACCTTAATCCAGGACAAAATCTCTGCCTGCTTGTCTGACATTGCTGTCTGGATGTCTCGACGCCATCTCAAATTAAACATGGCTAAAATTGAACTTCTCATTTCCCTCCCATTCTCTATCTCTGTTAATGGCTCTCATATCCTCCCTGTCTCCTCGGCTTGTAACCTTGGAGTCATCTTCGATTCCTCTCTCTCCTTCTCTGCTCATATTCAACAAATCGCCAAAACCTGTCGCTTCTTTATCTTCAACATTAGCAAAATTCGCCCCTTCCTTTCTGAACATGCCACCAAAACCCTTATTCACACCCTTGTTACTTCTCGCTTGGACTATTGCAATTTACTTCTCACTGGTCTTCCGCTCAATCATCTTTCTCCTCTCCAATCTGTCCAGAATTCTGCAGCTCGACTTATTTTCCGCCAGAATCATTATGCCCACACTAGCCCACTCCTCAAGTCACTTCACTGGCTCCCTGTCCGCTTCCGTATACAGTTCAAACTCCTCTTACTGACCTTTAAATGCATCCACTCTATGACCACTCACTACCTCTCCTCTCTCATTTCTCCCTACATTCCTCCCCGTGAACTCTGCTCTCTGAACAAATCTCTCTTGTCGTCCCCCTTCTCCTCCACTGCTAACTCCAGACTTCGTTCCTTTCATCCTGCGGCACCTTATGCCTGGAACCGTCTTCCCAAACCCATATGTCTAGCTCCATCTCTACCTGTTTTTAAATCTATGCTGAGTGAAAGCTCACCTTTTCACTGCTGCCTTTGGCTCCTAACCGCTACTCATTTGCCCTCCTCCTCCCCTGTTCCTCTTTACCCTGTATTTCCCTTGCCCGTAATGTCTTGTCTGTCTGTTTTACCTTGATTGTAAGCTCTTTGAGCAGGGACTGTCTTTCCATGTCAAATGTTCAGCGCTGCATGCGTCTGGTAGCGCTATATAAATAGTAGTAGTAGAGTGGAAGTGAGCCTATCAAGTCCACTCTAAGCAAGGAAGCCAATTTGGTTAATCTCTGTTTCCACTTCCCCTCGCAGCCGTCACTACCATACACAAAACAAAGCAAGCAAACCTATGAGCTGCTGCACAGAGGTTTATAATCCAATGATTAAAGCAAATTATGAAGGCAATCTCCTCCTAATACTTCTGTCTGAACAACCATATACAATAATGAAGGAGATAGGTGAAGACTCAACTGGCATTAAGTCTGACCGTACATTAAATTTATAGAATGAAGAGGTGATGCCTCAAGAAGCCCCCGGCTAGATAACTAAAAAGCTCACGGGGGCTTGGCTGCTTCATCATCAGCAAATACACCTGAACAATTCAATGGTCTTCTGCAAATAATTGTTTCTTATTGCTTACTTTTTCTTTACTTAAGGCTTTAAATATACAAATTACTTAGCTTTCATTCCATCTAAGCTCTCAGGACGCTGAATACGACCATGAAAAGAAAAGCTACGAGAATGGTATGGGATTTGCGTAACAAGACGTATGAGGAGAGACTTGCTGACCTGAACATGTATACCCTGGAGGAAAGGAGAAACAGGGATGATATGATACAGACGTTCAAATATTTGAAAGGTATTAATCCGCAAACGAACCTTTTCCAGAGATACGAAGGCAGTAGAACGAGAGGACATGAAATGAGATTGAAGGGGGGCAGACTCAAGAAAAATGTCAGGAAGTATTTCTTCACGGAGAGAGTGGTGGATGCTTGGAATGCCTTCCCGCGGGAGGTGGTGGAGAGGAAAACGGTAACGGAATTCAAACATGCGTGGGATAAACAGAAAGGAATCCTGTTCAGAAGGAAAGGATCCTCAGGAGCTTAACCGAGATTGGATAGCAGAACCGGTAGTGGGAGGCGGGGCTGGAGGTTGGGAGGCGGGGATAGTACGGGGCAGACTTATACGGTCTATGCCAGAGCTGGTGATTGGGAGGCGGGGCTAGTGCTGGGCAGACTTATACGGTCTGTGCCCTGAAGAGCACAGGTACAAATCAAAGTAGAGTATACACAAAAGTAGCACACATGAGTTGTCTTGTTGGGCAGACTGGATGGACCGTGCAGGTCTTTTTCTGACGTCATCTACTATATGACCAACGGTGGCCAACGTTTCGTCACCTGCCTCAGGGTCAAATGGTCTGCGTCAATCTGTAAAGAAAAAATAATATTGAGAACATCGAACTAAATAATATAGCACTAGTCTCATCATAAGCATTTTTCGGAGACCTTAGCTTAGAGAATACTCAGCTTCAACGGGCCAGCAAAGAAAAAATGGCCCCTCTGATTTAAATACTGAGTTACGTCAGACGCCAGAATTCAACCTGACCAATCAGTCTGTAGACAATCTGTTTCAACATCTAAACAGAACCTCTGATCTCTTTTATAAAAATGTCTCAACCTCCCACGCTAGAAAAAATGACCCCATTCAATTTTGCCGTTCAAACCCACTGGAGTCAGTGAGTTCAAGCGGTGTATCCATTTCTGTTCGCACTGAAACAAAAGTCGCTTCCTGTTATCTCCTATCCTTACTGGAGAGACCTCAATCTGCTGTAAAACAAAGCATTTTAGTTCAGCGAAAGAGTGTTGTACTACATCACAGTGGTAAGCAAAAGGGGTGGCAACCTTCTTCGTGTTCAACACGCTCCGGTGTTCAATCAAACGAACATATAGCGTACGTGAAGTTTGTCCCACATAAAGCATCTTACAGGGACAAACCAGACAGTACACTACATAGTCTGATTTACAGTTGGTATTGTATAATTATACTACAGCAAGAGGCCCTCACTGGATGCCCACCGGAAGGGTGGAAGGCCAGATTTTAGGACTCAGGCTGTAAAAATACCAGCTAGGTTTAAAAATCTATGACTGGCTGAGCAAGGACTTGCTTTTCCTGCAAGTTAATATGCGTTCTAGTTTAAGATCTATCCACTGGAATAGTGGTGGGCCAAGCTACATAGCTTTGTACAGCTGAAAAGCACTGACTAGGCCTGATAACCTACTAATGGCCTTATAGATGAGTCTTAACAAAATCAGGTACAAATTGAATGTAGCACTTATTAAAATGGAGTTTGTCTTCCTATAAGATGAAACTTAGATCATAAGATGATAAAAAAAGAGGAAGTGAAACTGATATGCTAAAAATAAGATGTTCTGGCAGAAGAGAAAACATGTTGACAAAAGAGGAAATTGCACAATAACTTGCAATAGCTAGAACGGAAGCACCTGGCCGGATAGGAAAATATGATCTCAGAAATTGTGAAATATTAGAAAAAAAGGGGTCCTGCCATAGACTTCTATTGAGATCTGTGGGTATAAAAGAAGGGAGAATTTGGCTTAATTTCGGAGTCCTTCCCCGACACCTTGGAAGCAGCGAAGCTCTGTCTGGTTATATCCAGAATCTGTCCAACTTCTGTACCTAACTGAAGACCCTATTTGGGGTGAGCTGTCCAACTGAATCTGTAATTTGTACCAACTTGAAGACTTGTCTTTGGGTAAGAAATAAAATTTACTTATCTTCCTAAAACTATGTTTGTCTTAATTTCTATCTATTCTTCATTTCCCATTTATTCTACAAACTAATCTACACACACACCTGACACTCATTGTGTGTACAAAATACTGTTACATTTTAATAGAATACATTTGGGTACACAGATGCCCAAGGATTCATTTAAATCCAGATAAACAGAAAGCTGTGGTCATGGGAATTAGATTGGAACTGAGCCTTCTGATGCCTCCACAACGCCGCAAACAGATTGTGGAGGCACAAACCCTCTGTACACCTCCGTGGGAAAGGGTCTCCCCGGGGCGTAGAGAGGGGCAATTAAAACAGTGGTGACCGCCGTCTGCTGCCCCATTCCCTGTCCCACGCCTTACTGTCCTTCTCCTACTTCTTTTTGGACGCAGTGGGGATACATTTGTGCGTCCAAAGCCTCGTTTCTTCCCCCTACGCTCTGTCTTAATCCCCCCTCTTCCAACTGCCACCGCGTCCCTGTCCTTTTTTTTATTATCTCTATGGTGTCCTTTCTCTGCCTTTCCTTCATTTTTTTCTTTTCTTCTCTCTCCTTCTGCCTCTCACGGACATTGCCCACTTGAGGGGTATTGGGCACTATTAATCTGTCCGTTCTTTTTCTCACCCCTCCCTCAAATACTCCTCTATTTTCTGCCTTCTTCCTTTGTTCCCTGAATGTCTTATTCTCCTGCCTATATACTGTCCCTTTTGAGTGTTTGCTGTGTCAGGGTACGAGTGGCATCTAGTTTCTAGGCTGGGAGACCACGCCTAGCAGATGTTGACTGTTTTTTTCTTATTTCACCACGATTGTCATTAGCGGTCTTATGCTGGCTATTCTTAGCTTAACGCCTTGACATTTCGTGTCTGACGTCTCTGTCCTCCCTTTGTCTTTCTAGGCTAAGTATATGTTCCTTAAGTTCTCTACCATCCCTATCTGTTGATCATGTGTGGGGGTCTGATCCAGACACAGTTCTGTTCCGTCTTACCCAGAATCTACTTTCTGTTCCTTCATGTCCCTTATTTAAGTTTTTTGCTCCTACTCTCTATGATTTCACTTTTTCCTGTGGTTATCTCCTCGCCACTTGCTCTTCCGTTATACTTTTCTATTACTGTCAGTGAACTCTATAACCTTCGCATCTCCTGCAGTGCACTCTATGCTTTCTCCGCTCCTTTCTCCGTACTTGGTTTTGTCATCTGTTCTTTGTCTGCATCTATGCAGCCCATTTGTCATTGTCATTTTTGACCCGGTGGTCTTACCCTGGTTTGCACCTCTAAAATTCCTTTAAACACTATGCCTATTCTTTAAAATCATTTTTGTTTGTGACTTTTCACACACTCCTCAGAGCTGACAGCCCCCACTTCCCTGCTTCTGCTTTTTCCTTTTTTTCTGCGACACCAACTTGTACGGAGAGTGTTGTCCATGAGATCTGGGTCTATTTCCTGTATGCCGTACTTAACCCTCTGAGAGGTACTTAACCTCCCCCTTTTACGCTCTCTAAATCTGTTTCTGGCAACTTACACCAATATTTAGTCTTTCTGATTTCCTTGTACCCTCTTGCATGTCTCCTCACTCTGTTTGACTTTTTATAACTTGCTTTTACCGTCAGCTGGAAGCACTGATTATGGTGTGCAGCTCTCTAGCTACTTATGGCCGTTTTATCTCTGCTTTTCCTTTTTTCTCAGTACGCCATAGATGAAGGAAAAGCCTGTTTCCTCTCTACGGCTGTTTTAAAGTTCTCAGCTTTTTATGACTGAGATCTCTCGCTCTATCTTTATTCAACGCCTGTACTAAACCCTATTTGCCTATATTTTTTGTTCGCTATTTGCCGTCCCATTTTTCTATATCTTTAGCTTCTCCTTTTCTAAATGCGTGTAATGAATTCCTTTTTAGATTTTGATGGTGGCCAGACCTCTCTTAAGAGAAATGCAGCTGTCTCAAATGCCTCTCTTTCTCTCTACTTCCTCGCTTATATCTTTAGGATTATGTCACAGTTTCCGTTCATCCCTAGACCTTTGCTTTCTAACCCTTTGGATAAGGTACCGAATTCTATAATGCTATAGTGTCTGTCCTTTTAATGCATTTTCCTTCTAGAAATGGGTTTTAAATTGTGCTAAGTTTGATTGTTCTGCTTCTATAACAGAGGGAGGCTCAAGAGAGTGCCAAAACAAAATACTTCTTAGCACATAAATTCAGTTGTAATCGTCTAGGAAGCCTTAGTCCGGAAACTAAAATTAACCCTTACTTAACAGAATCAAGCGATATGCTGGTAGTAATGAAATTTAGATTGCCGTTATTTTAAAGACACAGTAGAAGACATTAAAAATTTTTGCTTTGAAGGAGCTGCCGTACCAAGTGTAGAATTGACAGTTTCAGCTTTCATATGAACACAGAATGATTACGGCGGTCTATCTGAGCAAGTAAAGTAGCAACGTAGTTAGAATTGTCATACTTCCTCGAACATTAACTCCCTGGTTCCTTACATAATAGTTTCTAAGAACTTCAATATGTTTGATTAGATAAAATCCTATCCTGATTAATTATACCAGCATAAAGTTTTTATGTGCTGTATAGTCCTATTTTCAGTAGCCGTAATGTCCGATGCTTGCAGTGAGCAGTAAACTCAAATTAAGCACAGGAAGCACACTTCCCTTCTGGTTTTTATTTTCCTTTTCCTATAACATCTACATCAACATTAAATCCTTATAACAATTTTCTGTAAACCCGTATATATCCTTGATTTTTGAAATATGTTCTGGTTCTTCTTAAACTCTCTACAGTATTATTGCTAAATCATATTAAAAGCTGTACTTTCCAGAAGCAGTCTTTTAACCACAATGTTTCCTCAGACTGTGCTGACTTCCTGTACTAGCCATGCTGAAACGGAATCTTATTCATAGAAATGTGTTTTCTGCCTATGGATAGAACGGTAACTTTTCACCCCCCCTACCCTCAAATGCTGAGCCTGTTCTGTTCGTAATCATTAAGCATTGTATTTGGACTGCTTGATTCAATATGTTATATACTGTAAACTTGAGGCTTCTGATGAAAGAATGACACGTTTTAATTTGCTTTTCTAACCTGCTTTGCAACAGCCTTTCTGTCAAACAGGAACATGCAAGTTTCTATTACTAACTAAAACTGTTGTTATAACACAGCCTTATTAAGGAACCATATTCAGAGCTGTAAAAGCATTTCAGTACAAGGGCCGTACAGCTGGAAACGGACAAAACATTAACTTATGTGCTTTTTCCAAATGATTGCTAGTCTTGATCTGACTTTGAATAATTCTATAGCCACCGGAAACCACAGGAAACCACAGATAATTTCTATTGTGTCTTTGCTTTCTCAATTTATAAGTGCATAGTTTCCCCGTAGCCACTTTAGCTACACTTCCGGGTTTACTTTTCTCTGCATAAACCCCGTCTCTGCCACTTTCGACACCTTTCTGTCATACTCACTATATATGCAACTATTACTACGCTCTAAGTCTTCTACCTTTGTATTTTGTCTTTGCTAAAAGTCCCAAAAGTCCTGCACCGATCCTGACAGTTGTCTGCCTTAAGCTGCCGTTGTTACTGCTTCTCTGAGTGAATTTGTCACTTTTTTCTGTACCCCCTCTCTCCTGTCACAGCTTTGGCTGTAAGACTGTTAAACTTATCTCACTTCCACCTATACTTTCCCCTTGCAAAAGGTCTCTTGTCCATTATACAGCATTCTCCTGTCCCCCGGCTCTGTGACTTGTTTTTCTACTCTATTTGGACTTCAGAAGCATGCTCTTCTCCTTCATGTATTGTCAGTGCTTTATACTGTAACTTATGGCTGGCTGTCAAACTATACGGCCATCCTCCGGTCTGATTAATGCTTTTTCTTCTCCTTTTACAGTTGTAATTTTTAATTTGTATTTGTCTTACTAGCTGTTATCACACCCTTTTAATTTACAATTTGTTTTGGGACAATGTTATACTTTCAATTAATAATGCTTAAGGTTTGTCATTTATTTTCCTTTTTGACATTTGCTTTTGGTCTCTTCTAGCTTGTGTAATCGGTTCTGAATTCACTTTTATATTAATATTTCCTGTTGTTGACGATGCCAGGCGATGTTTCTTTCTCCCAAGCTGTGCATAATCTTTATATATAATTGCTGAGGTTTTCCTGAATTTGTAGTTTGAAATGGGTCTTTATTGTGACATAATTAGGAAACATACCTTTACAGTTTGCTGTTTAGACGCTATATAGATTATATCCTGCTCCCGTTATGAGCTAGGGGCTATGCTGTCCCCGGTCTTCAGCTTCTATTGCTTGCACGATCTATTTTACTGCTTGTATTATACTGCACTAGATATGAGGAGATCTTATTCACTCTCTAGATAAGATTCTCATATGCTTTGCATTTCCGATACTCATATAGTTCTGGTTTCTTGTGCTCTGTTTTAATGGCGTACTCGTTTAAAAGAAATATAAGTTACAGCCCCAGCACCGTACTATCGTGTTAGTTAATGGTTTGACTTTAAATAATACCACAAGCCTGATTTTCTTCAGGAAACATGGGTTTTTGAATCCTGGTTTTAAATAGTATTATAGATTGTCAGAATTATAAATTGTCCTCATATTTAAGTCTCATTTGAAGGATGCTTTTTGATAATTTCAATAACCGGTGAGCCTGACTATATTATAACGTTATCTACAGGAAATACTGCACTTCCTCGCTTGCATTGTGGTTTTCGTCCTCCGAGTGCATACAGCCTGGACTGGCCTATTTTAAACACTTGCAGTAATGAGTTATGTTATAATGTTTCTTAATGAATAATTTCCACGTCCTGAGAATAACAATCACTTTTAAATGATATGGTTCCATAAAGAATTAAATTGTGTAAGTCTTTATAACAAGTTTTCTGTTTTTACTCGACAGCATTGTGAACTTAGATATGAAATAACAATGGTGTATTGTTTCATTAAGAGCTAGATAACCCCTTGTATAACTTATATGATAGTATAAGTATTATGTACTATATAGAAGCATTTCTTTGCTTTTACCTTAATAGATATGCATATAAAATATGTTTTACCTTTCCTGTTGAGAAGATGATGGCTGCGTGCCATGAGAATACAGCGTTGCTTCACTTCTTCAGTTATTTCCTGTTGGTTCTTTATAACCCAACCCACCTTCTCTTTCCTTCTAATGCTGCACCTGTTCTGTTTGTCATCATTTAGACATATCATTTCAGTCACTGATTAGTATGTATGTTTTATGCCGTATCATTGGAAGTTCTTGGTGTAAGAATCACATGATTTAATTTGTTTCTTTCCCCCTTTCACCTGTTTAGGCACAGAAGCTTCCTGCCATCGCATTCGGGTTTATTTTATTTACTATGTTCCTTTTCTGAGTTTATGGTTATTCATTTGTCATATTTATGGGTATTAACTTGTGATATTTGCACCACGATTCTGGTGTCCTGCTTCACAATTTATTATAATATATGCTTCTCTTATATTTTCCCGTTTAGATGCTACTTCCAATCTATCTGGTACCCGCCCCAAAAGCATTTAATATGTATTTTTCTTATTTCATTTATTCTAGGGGTATAACTCTGGACTACACATGTTACAATGCCTTTCTTGCCTTTTGTTTCAGTAACATATATGGTTATCCCCACAGTCTGTTTCCTTTCTTTTTTTTTTTTTAATATATACTCTATATGTTTATTTTGTTTGTTTATTGCTCATTCCTTTACTCCCCGGTACTAGGGAGAATATAAAGCTGCTTGATTAATGGTCCGCAATACCTGTCCATCAATCTCTAAGTCCCACCCACTTCCACATTTTCTGCATGCCATATATTTTTCAGACTTTTATGCTTGTGCTCAAGTTTTGTGTTTTAATTTTATGGTCATAGCTACACAACTTTTTTATTTCTCCACTTTATCTTTACATATAATTTACTTTCCTGTTGTACTACAGGTATAATTGTATGGATGAATTTATTTGTATTATTTGCCCCATCCTTGCTCAATTTTTTGTGTCCTCTTTAATGCTCTTGAGTTTCCTTCTCGTGGTTTGTTGAGTGGAAAACATATTGTCTAGCGAATGATGAACGTGAAATTTTTCACATTTTTTGTTCTGACTAATGTGTTCCAACTAATGACTTTTTATGGTAGTACCTTCCCCCAAGAGCTTACATGTGTTCAGTGTTACAAATCTTTCTTTCAATTTCCTTTTTTTTTTTCTTTCCATAAGATCTATTTTATTTTTACTATCTTTGCAGTTTGTTTCAGGGGCTCTTCTCTGGGATATGCTATATTTTTATTCTACTTTTTATTTCTATTTTCTTGTATACCAGTGTCACGCTATAACTATTGGCTTTGATATCGATGCCTGGGGCTTACACCCATTGGAGGGGACCCTTCAATGGATGACGGTATCTCAATTAGTAGGAGCAGACTTCCATTCCATTTTCGGAGTGGCCTGCGGATTCGGCCTTATTGCCCACATATGAGTTACCTAGTACAGATGAGCGTGGGAGCAATATAGAGACGTCTGACGCTTTTCGTTGCGAGTTTGGACTAGTTGACAAGGGCTTTTCCATATTTTTGGACCGTTAGGTAATGTGAGATGCCGCTTAACCATAAATTTTTTTTTTAGGACGGTTAGGTTATGTGAGATGCTGTATGTGAGATGCTGTATGTGAGATACTGCCCAGCCATAAAATTTTTGCATGCTTTGTTGTTGAGTGGATGCCGCCAAAGTTTTAAAGGCCCATTGGGGTGGTTAGTCGCGTGAGATCCCCTAATCAGCGGAAACCCATTGGACCGCTGCTCTTCGACTCATGAGACCTTATTCGCTGGTTTTTTGAGTTTATTTTGGGAGTGTCTGCAATGTCCCTTTTTGGGGGCTCTATCATGGGCTGGAGCTCATGGCCAAGTAACCTGGATAGCTCTTGGCAGGCAGGGAAACGGGGTTTCTTTATGCCTTTAGAAGCACACTCTGGAGAGTAGTATTTATTAATTAGGGGTACAGTAGTATAGATACATAATAGCTGACACCATTCACTTTTTGTACTTTTTTTTCCTTAAACTCTCCTTTCCTTTCCTCCTTTCCTTTTTGTGACTGTCATTTGTCTGTTAATTTGACCTGCGGTAAAAGCGTTGAGCTTCCCGCCAATTGGTAATTTTTATTTTGGGTCCCTATGTTGGAGTACATTAGTAGATGCGTGAGTATGAATGTGTTATGTCTCTGCATGTTCTACTATCAGGATAATCATCGCATGTTTTTGTAACCTGTTAGCATATTATCATTTCTAGGTCTCCTTGTTATCTCTGAAGCTGCTTTTTGAACCACTGACCTTGTACCAGGTTCTAGATCTGGTCAATATATATATTATTAATCTAGTTCATTTTTTTTTATATATAGCAAATTACAGGTCTGGAGCTTATTTGTAGACCCTTGCTCACTAGGTCCCGTTATTGTACATATTGGGTGATGTTGTTCACTACCCATTATATCATATCTTCCTCTCCGCATCCAACACCAGATACTGGTGATCTGACATCTATTCAGATCTCTGGTAAGGACTTTCCGTCCGAAACAAAACCTTTCTATTTTGCGGTATGCCACCGAGATTTCGTACGGGCGTAGTGATCCCGCCAACTGTCCTCTTTCTCTATTGATTTTCTGCCCTGGAGATTACATTGCACGAATCGTGAGTATATTTTCATTTATTGCATGTGTTACTATTAAGCTTGCCATTGTATATTCGGTTTTTTTTTTTGGAGATAATAGTAACAGATAGTAGTGATATAGGCGTTTTATAAGACAAGATTTGCCAATACTATTTGACACAACCCAGATATCGGTGTTCTACCATACCAGAGTTCTGGTACCCAATTCATTATGCTGCCTCTTGAGAGAGTGATAAATCACTTCCCAGGAGACCACATAAATCTTATAAAGTTTTGCCAAATATGGCATTCCTGGAATAAGTTTCAGCCTGGACTCTCGTGGCCCCGTAAGGGCACCTTTAATACCAAAACTCTGCAAAGGTTATTAAACTTTATTTACACATACACACCCGATTCCACCCGTCATCTCCACTATCAGATCCTCAGTAGATGGGTATCGACTATCACTGATCACGTGATCCCAGACACTGTCGATCTGACATCGTTATTGATACCTGGTGAGGTCAATCTTAATCCGCGGCCTAGTAGACGGCCCCCTGCAAGAGCCGATTCACTCATTCCACATAACTCCAATGCTCCTAGAGCTAACAATCAGTGCCGGGACTATCGCTCTCAGCCTACTCCCAGCCACCGAACTGAAGTACAGTGCAACCGTTGTTTCCAAATAGGACATTATGCCATGGAATGTCCGTGCTGGCACTTTCCTCATAGTCAATACCGTCAACCTCCTTCAGACTCCCCATCGCTGCGTGTCTCCCGAATGCAGATACGACAGCCACAGAGAGACCGCAGGCGACCGAGTGACCTCCCCTCGCTAGACAACCCACATCACCAGGACTGTAGGAATCATTACCCTGATGATCGTGGCCGCCGGTCTCAACCTGAAAAAGGCCCACCGGACACTAATAGGCGACCAAGAGACTATCGTTCCCAGCCTAGCTGTGATCGCTATGCCAATATTCTGTGTTATCGCTGCCAGCAATATGGCCATTATGCCTTCCAGTGTTCTCAACCACCACATCATCTGCCCCGAGCTCAAGTTCGGGCAATGCGGCTATTACGAAACCGTCTGTCCACGACCACGACTACGCGTACCTATAAAACACAGATCTGATTTTGTTGCTCTCAGTTACTCATACTACTCAGCTCCTCATTTAATATCCAGAAACCATTTATCTGTATATGTGTTGGTGTGATGTTTCTGTTTCTATTACAGGTGATATGTCTTTATTTTATATTTTTCTAGGTTTAATTGCAAGTGTATATTTATGGTACCATACAAATGACCTAACTGAGTCAGCAAAGTTATTTATTTGCTTTTATGCATACCTTCCCTGGGGAGTTCTTATCAACTGCAGGGATGAGCGATCCCCAGAGGATGTTCTTTTTATGTTTTTTGTATATACCTTAACTGACTTATTTATGCCATTTTACTTTATACGGGATCCCTTTTAAATAAAAGCTGTGTATTGCTCATTGTTAAAATGTTTTCTGCTTTAACTGTTACGCTGTTTAAATTGATGTGACATTCACTTCTTTAGTTTTTTCATGAATATAAAGCCTTCATTTTTGAAATCTCTCTATGGTATGGGTGATATCTGAAAGCTTTTCATTATTTCCTTGTCTAAGAAAGAAAAAAATATTTAATAACCATTATCCGCTATATGGAATAAATGCGAGAAATGTTCCCTTGAACTGGCCATTTGGGGGAGCATTTTGCGCTGATCATAGATTTTGTAGTATTCTTGAACAGAGAATTGATAAAGCTTTCAGACATAAATAGGGAAAATTATGCATTCCACTTTCTGATTCCTTTCTATTTAAAACAGGTTATCACAATAACCCCTGGAATGCCAACTATTGCGCTTTTTTATCTCTCTGCCTTTCACTGCTAGTGATTGTGAGAAAAACTGGAGATAAACTATTTGTGTGCAGCGGTCCTGGAATTTATGCTTTGTGTATTTAACTAACACCTTGCTTCAACTAACTCTTGCCACGTGGTGATTTTGTCTTGAAGCGATATGCTTCTTCCTACTTCTTTAATTGATTGAAAAGGGATACTTAAACTCTATGTGAAGGTCAATCAAGGGTGGCTGCATTTTTTTTTGAAAGTTCTTTTCTTCAATTTATGTTTTTCAAGGAACCTTTTTCTTGCATTGCCATCTGAATATGCCTTGCTGCAATTCAGATGTATAATATTTTGTTTTATTTTTATTTTGTTTTTATCCTATTTTTATCTTACACCCCTCAGGGTGGTTTTCTAAAAATTTTTTTTTTATTTTTCATTTTCGATGCTTTTTTGTTTTGGGACGCACCATACTTGGGATACACCTCACGGCCCTCCTCTCTGATGCTCTACCGACTCTTGCACCTTTTTATTTTCTCCCATTTTCCTCCTTCCGATTGCCCCTCATATCCTCCTCCCTGGCCCCCATTTATACCCACGACCCGCCTCCTAACCCCTTGTCTAATTCTTGTATTTACGCAATGGCTCTTCATGCCTCCCGCTAGCATTATGACTTCTTCCAATAAATTAACCACATAAATTGCACCACTGGTCTGTTTAAGTTATGCCTTTCCCCAGATGGATACAGGAATCCCGTTGACGTCCCTCACCGAGGAAACGACTGCTAGCAAAGAACAGCTACCCGATAATGTATCTGATCTGAAGGCTATGTTGCAGCAAAGAATAGCTAAATTAAAGGACAGAAGCACAGACCCCAACATTACCCGGTGTGAGATACGAGACATTATTGAGCGTGAGTTTCAACAGATGCATCAATTGGTCCATGAACGAAAGAGACAGGCTCTCCACTTACTGGAGTTGCAAGAAGCTTTGGCCTCTACCCTTCTTTCTGACTCATCTAGCTCGTAAGTCCTGCTGGCCTCCTGCAGCTGAGGGCCCACCCTTGGTGAATGGTAGTCATCGCGGGTGAAGATTCCATATCTATTGGCGATAGATCGCGACGCATTGCCCTCCATACATCAATAATTGAACATTTACCATCATCTCTAAATTTTAATTGTTTTTTTGTAATCTTCTCTTTTGTTCCATATACTTTACCATTGTTATTTGATCATGTCTTTGTAATAATTACCAATCAGTCTTGCACATTATGCAAGCCAGAAGTGGGGATATATTATGCAAATCCCAATTTCTAGTATTAAGAGGGTTGCAATTGACCCCTACCAAACAGGAGATATAATTTTATATATACTATTGCTATTTATGTAAATTGGCTTTTCATTATTGAACCCTTATGGTTTCGCTTTTGCTTTTGCACTTAATTAGCACTGTTTTCTCCATGTTTACATTGTCTTTCATGTCTATTCAGTTCACACTGATTATGCCCACCAAGAAATAGCAATGTATCATTCAGGCATACAGTCATTTTGCTTATTCCTTTGCCAACCTCTGACTCTTGATGGACTATTTTTGATTGTGCATGCCTAGAATAAAGACATGGAAAGATCCAATTTTGTACACCACAAGTACGTCTTCTTGATATATCCAGGCCCAAATGAGGTTGTGGCAATAATCTTTACACCTTGCAAACTACTGGATCACAAGTTTTGGGTCCATGTGAAAGATATACGGGTTTACTCAGCCGCAGAACCAGATGTTACCAGCCTAACCATCTCAAGTCTGGCCACTTCCTTCAGCAGGCCAGCCTGAAAACCCAGATCTTCGCCCAGATTCTTCAGCGCTTCCACCGCCTCAACCATGATCGATGAAAGAGAATTAAGAACTGATACTTCATTTGAGATTTACAGTTGCTGTTTATGGACATTATAGATTCATATTTTGTTTTATTTTCAGTTTAGCAGTAATCCTGTCTATATATTGAAAAGGTTTTATTTTTATTTTCCTATTATTTCCTTTATTGTTCTAAATGTTTTTCTAAGAGTTTCCCCGTTATTTCTGTTTATGTAATTTAAATTGAAGTTGATATTGCTCGGATACATGGGTAACATCAAACCCTAATACTGGCTATGATATCATAATGTAGGTGTAAACCCTGTTAGTATCAACCTGTTATGCAATAGTTTAACTTTGGTGTAGGCTTACTTAAGCTTACTTAAGCTGCATGTCTTTCTGTAGGTTTGACTAAGCTCCAAGTGGGGTAACGGATATATAAAATGCTTCCCATACTTC
Source organism: Microcaecilia unicolor (assembly GCF_901765095.1). Taxonomy (NCBI): domain Eukaryota; kingdom Metazoa; phylum Chordata; class Amphibia; order Gymnophiona; family Siphonopidae; genus Microcaecilia; species Microcaecilia unicolor. Next base: position 29,184 of record NW_021963345.1, on the reverse strand, counting down.
CAGATCATTATGCATATGTCAAGTTCCATGCATGACCTTTGTTAATATAAATTTTCCTAGGATTGACCCTTTTTGCTGTATAAGACAACCTCATACTTGTTTAAGGATTCTGAATACCTACAACCTAAAACAGCCTGCAATCAGGGTACTAACCATATATTTGTTGAGCCCATAACAATGCTTAATCAAAACCACTATTCCTTCCCAAGACCACTGAGATAAATACATTAGATCATCTCCCCATGCACTATGCAACAGATACAATGGAAGCCATAGAAAGACCTGAAAGTGTTTATTAGTACGATCCACCTTAAATTGCTATTACCCACATACCTATACTTCATGAGATTTTGCAGATGAACTCATGGATTTGTCCCATTCATAAAACCTCTCTCACTACAGGTTTGAGTTAGCCTCAAGAGGGGTAACATCAAGATTTAGGCCCAAGGGATTGGGTAATATAAAGGGAATTCCATATGCCCAAATAATATATCACCTGAGAATGAAGTTTCCTATCTTGCACAATACCTTCTAACAATTAGTAAGACCAAAACTCCCCCTCTCGTTTGATAGCTTACCACCTTCTGGAATGGATGATGACAAGCTTGACGAGCTTTGTGTCACCCCTCTCCAGAGGGGGTGACAAGTGGGGAATGTATAATTATACTACAGCAAGAGGCCCTCACTGGATGCCCACCGGAAGGGTGGAAGGCCAGATTTTAGGACTCAGGCTGTAAAAATACCAGCTAGGTTTAAAAATCTATGACTGGCTGAGCAAGGACTTGCTTTTCCTGCAAGTTAATATGCACTGACTAGGCCTGATAACCTACTAATGGCCTTATAGATGAGTCTTAACAAAATCAGGTACAAATTGAATGTAGCACTTATTAAAATGGAGTTTGTCTTTCTATGAGATGAAACTTAGATCATAAGATAATAGAAAAAGAGGAAGTGAAACTGATATGCTAAAAATAAGATGTTCTGGCAGAAGAAAAAACATGTTGACAAAAGAGGAAATTGCACAAGAACTTGCAGAAGCTAGAACGGAAGCACCTGGCCGGATAGGAAAATATGATCTCAGAAATTGAGAAATATTAGAAAAAAATGTACCTCACAATAGACTTCTATTGAGATCTGTGGGTATAAAAGAAGGGAGAATTTGGCTTAATTTCGGAGTCTTCCCCAACGCTTCTCAGACGGCAGGGCTCTATGCAAATGAATCCAGAATCTGTTTGATGTCTGTACCTAATTGAAAACTTGGTAAGAATAAAAACCTTCTTTCTGAAATCTATCTCTGTCCTTATTTTCAAGTAATCTTTACCTGTCATTGATACTACAAACTAAGACACACACATAACTGACACTCAGTGTGTATATAGATTATGGTTCCATTTTGATAGAATACATGTAGGTACATAGATGACCAAGGATTCACTTAGATTCTGATACACAGAAGTCCATGGTCATGGACATTATCCTAGAGTTACGCCTTCTGGGGCTTCCACAACAGAAATATCACTGGGATGAATTATCAAAAGAATTTAGGCAGTCAGTTCTACAGATAGTGGAGCGCAGACCCTTTGTCCCCGGAGAAGGGTATTCCTGGGGCACGAAGAGGGCCTTTAAAATTTACACCACACAGTTGGTAACTGTGTCATTGACCCCTTGGATTTGATATGTTTGCACATTTTCCTGGTCTGAAGTGGGAGAAACCCTGCTTGTAAAACTGATTCCAGCCCCTGTGTCAATCAACGCTAATTTATCCTGACCCCCTATCCTGCTGTTCACATTGGGGCGTCCACATGTGTCCAAAATCAAGGGTGCCACAAACTTTAATTTATATTCTGAATCTGTCTCCTTTCCCTTCTCCTGAGGTGCTGGAAGTGCATGCTCAGGTAAGTGAAAAGAGTCAGGCTGGGCACAAAATACTTGGGATTGTTTGATATTTGGACTCTGGAGATCAGGACATCCCTATTCCTTTTTTTCTTGCTTATCCTGGCAGGCTATCAATTTGCTTTTTATTCTGTCTAATTCTAGCTGCATGGTATATTTATCTTGTTCCCATTTAATTTGTTGCTGTTTCAACTGGTCTGTCTGTGCTTTGAGTTCATGAAAGGGGATGTAGCCTGAGGAATTTCTAAAATTACCTCTGCTCTGCCCTCTCCATGGGGCCTGTCCTGAGTTTCCTGACCTATTGCTGTGGGAGGGCCCTTCTGCTTGCCATTTCTTTGCTTCTGACACAGTAATTACCTGGGATGGCTGAGTTTTCCACACAGATGCAATCCTAAGCATTAGCGTGTCAAAAGGAGTTTCTTTGGGGTCCTCAGCAAACAATCTGAGATGTTTAGTAATCTCGGGGGAAAGGATTTCCAACAAAAATTCTTTATGATGTGTCTGACCATAATCTTCTGTTTTGGGCCAACCCTCCTGGTCTTGAAAGGCTGCTTCTAGCACCCACAATCTGTGTGCAAATTCTTCTAGTGTGTCATTTGGCAGGGGTGCTTGCATTTGAGTACAGCAAAATAATTGCTCAAGACCCTTTTTTAATAACTGGTATGGGTGGGTGAGAGATCCTACTTTAAAATAGTGGGGTCCTAAAGCCACGTGCATAAGTCTGTCAAAGTCAGACGTTTTTCTCTTATACTTTCCTAGGCCCCAGTGAATCAGTGGCCCATTTGCACCATTCATTCATATTAAAAGGCATAGGGCCGACCTTCTGTGTTATCCTTTCAATGTCACTATCCTTTAATGAGTCATACAGTACCAGGTTTACTGGTGTTCTGGGCCTGTCACACCATAATAGGGGGTGACTTCAACTTTCCAATTGTTCCTTTTTTGGATAGATCTTCAAACTGCAGGCCTGCCAAACATGAAATCTCAGTTTCCGATCACGCTGCCATAACTTGTGACTTTGCTTGGACAGCCAGTAAGCCTAGCTCATCTCTATGGAGATTCAAGGTCACCCTGTTATTTCTACAGCATATCTCCCAAAAGGCGGCTGAATTTTTTAACGACAATAAAGACTCTGTACCCTCTTTTATAGTAGTCTGGGAGGCATTTCAATCCTGGCTTAAGGGGGAAGTAATCAGCTATTCATCCACAAAGTCAACACTGCTAAAATTACTGATCTGGAAGAGGAAATTCACCAGCATGAAGCGTCGCTCTACACCTCATCATCCAAGTCTTCTTTACAATAGCTGCAGTCGCTCAAAATACAGTACAGCTCACTGCTGTCTAATATATCTAATGTGATAACCTTTAAACAGAGTGCTGTATATTATTCAGAAGCAAATAAAGCTGGTAAACTACTTACAACTTATTTAAAGGGCAGGAAAACAAGTCCGAGCATTGTAATGGTTAGATCCCCCACAGGGTTATCACTAACTTCTCCTCAAATTCTAGAGGCTTTTGAATCCTTTAGGTCCCTATACTGTTCTGATTCTGTAGCTCGGGATAATGATGTTCATCGTTTTCTACCCACACTACAATTACCACGTGTCTCGGACAATCACATCAGGCAACTTAGCAAACCTATCTCCCTTGATGAAATAATTTCTGCAATTAATAAACTACCTTTAGGTAAAGCGCCAGGCCCAGATGGCATACCTGCGGAATTTTGTAAGGCCTTCTCTTCCACTATATCAATTCATCTGCTAGAGTCTACTTCTTCAGGACGCTTTCTGGATGCTAACATAATAGTGCTGCCCAAGCCGAACAGAGACAGCACCCTCGTACAGAATTACAGACCAATTTCGCTTTTAAATACTGACTATAAAATTTATGCAAAGATTTTATGCTGCAGAGCTTGTGCAACTGTCAATTGTTTCCCATGTTTAGTTCTGTAAATATAAGACACACCAACCCTCACCGATGACAGAACATGGGGCCAAAATTAGGAATGTTTTGTGCAATAACAATGATGGGCCCTGACACAGCTTTGCAAAACATGTCATGTTGGCTCATGTCCAAAATATATAATCAAGAAGCCTTAAGATATGTGAAGTATGAATTTTAAAATAATTATGACAAGATAAGTTTTAATATTTTGAAAATAAAAATAAGTAGGATTTCTGTGATAAATTTGGGACCGAAGATGAGACAAGTGAGTTGTTGTTATCAAGAAAATGTTGCCTGTTCTGGAGTCAAGCAAGGAAGGTTATTCTGAGTCTGTAAACCTTCCAAGCCCTGCCCCACTCTTCTACAACTTGTCTCAATTTCCCCAGGCATCTAATCACACTTGCAGATGCCCCACCAGCTGCCTAGTAGCCGAATCCCTACTCAGTCTGCCAATGCCCATATCTGCCTTCCTCATTAAGTCACAAATTCACATCCCTGAGTTCTGCATTTTTTTTCCTGAAGGGGTGGGCACATTTGCATGGTGTGGCAGGTAAGGGGAGCATTGCCCCCTCAGTCATTGTAAAACAGAAAGCCTCTCTGTCATTCTCCTCCCCTAACTCTCAGTGGTCAATCATCCCCCCTTTACCTCCCCTCCCCCTCCTCTGCAGTCTGTCTCTCCCATCCCAGTTCCTCCTTGTTGCTCTGAAAGCATCAGTGCTGAAAAGAACAGTACCATGCCACATGATATCTCATTCAAGTGTACGACAAGTCTCTTCTAAGTCCCGATCCATCGGACTCATACAGGGCCAGTCTTAGTCAGGGGCGACAGGGGTGGTTACACAGGGCCCCATGCTCCTAGGGGCCTTGCATCTCTGGAAGTCTGTCCTCCTGTCTCGGAACACCTTCCTACTCCATACCTTAATGTGCACCTACATTTCCTTTTGATGCCACTTCCTGTTTCTGCAAGGGTAGGATGCAGCAATGAAGAGACTCTGGGCTCATCAGCTGATTGGATATGAAAATCGCTGCTGCTGTATGCCACTCTCTACTGAAATGTGGTAGATGCACATCAAAGTATGGGTAGAGGTGGGGTTCCGCGAGCTTTGAACCTCCTTTTACACTCTGATAATAGCTTATGGTGGTGGGCGCTGGTAGGGGTCTGCATAGGGCCCCCCCTATTGCTAAGACTGGCCATGGATGCATGCTTCCTGTTGCCTTGTGGGCAGGACCTGAGAGGAAACTTGCCGTGCACTTAGATGTGAGACCTGAAAGCACAACACTGTTCTTTTTACTGCTGAGGGAGTGTTAAGAAAAGGAGATGCTGGACTGAGGGGGACAGAGAGGGGAGCTGCTGAGCCAACAGAGGAGAGATGCTGGATAGAGGGAAGGAGAGAGAGAAAAGGAAACTGATGATTGCATTTGATAGGGTGGTAGAGGGTCTGATGCTAGGGTTGAGGATGGGAGAAAAGGGCCGATGGTGGCAGATCTAATATAATCTAATGTCAAGTTTATATACCACACAAATCCCAACATGATATTCTAGGCAGTTTACAATACAAGAAGTTGCACAGAAGCAGGAAAGAACAGAACAGTAAGATTAACAAAAGGTCTTCAGTTTCTTATACAACCATGCATAGTTACCTAACTTTGGTAAAGAGTTCTATTCAGTAGTAGCATCAACCTGATGTTTAAATCTTATATTTCCAAAAACCGGGTACCTCAGTACTAAATTTTCTTGCATTCTGACAGAATTATTTAAAGTAAATGTGAAAAGAACTGACTTAACAGTTCATAATTCCCATACAGCACTTGATAGACTAAACAAATAATTTTAAAAATTATTCAGGCAGGAGTGGGAGTTAGTTGGATCCGATGTGGAGTCTGGGAGAAGGAGAAGATAACTGCAGACCTGAGGATTGGATAAGGGGGCTGAAGTGGGGGACTGCAGGGAGATGAGGTGAGTAGAGAGGAGAGGCAATTGGAAGGGATAAAGGTGCAGAGAAGAAAGGAGAGAAAAAGTGGTGAAGAAACAGAATCAAAAAAGAGGTTAGGGTAGGGACAATACAAGTGTCTGACAGATGTGCTTACTTTATAGAGACACATATTCTACATGTATTGTCCACGATTTCCTGGAGAGTGTCACATTTAGGGTTCTTTATTAAGCCTTCAAATCTGAGGGGAGATATGATACAAGTTTATAAAATACTGAGTGGAGTGGAATGGGTAGAGGTGAAGTGCTCGTTTACTCTTTCCAAAAATATTAGGACTAGGGGGCATGCAATATAGCTACTAAGTAGTAAATTTAAAAAGAATCATAGAAGATATTTCTTCACTCAATGTGTAATTAAACTCTGGAATTTGTTTCTAGGGTAAAAGCAGTTAGCTTAGCAGGGTTTATAAATGTTTTGGATAGTTTCCTAAAAAAGAATCAATAAGCTAATATTAAGATGGACTTGGGAAAATCCAAAGCATATTCTAGGATAAGCAGAATAAAATTCATTTTGCTCTTCTGGGATCTTGCCAGGTACTTGTGACTTGGATTGGCCACTGTTGGAAACAGGATACTGGTCTTGATGGACCTTCAGTCTGTCCCAGTACAGCAATGCTTATGTTCTTATGTTCAAAATATTCTTATAATCTTACCTAGGTACACATAAATTGTCCAACATCAAGTCTATACAAATAATCTGTAAAGAATAAAAAGAAGAGTCAAAAGTCATAGGAATCCTCACATAGATGGTGCCTGGGAGGGTTTGAGAATGTGGAGTGAGTAATAATTCGAGTGTTGGGGGTGTGAAGATGGGGAGATTTAGTATCCGAGGAGTCCTTAGACGTATGGGGTTATCTAAATTTATATCTACCTCATGAGTCACTGCACAGACACTCAGACTCTCTAAACCTAGAAAGAGGAAAAATAATATTTAAATATCACAATTTGCTTGAATAACACTGTAAGCTACAACTCTGACAGTCTGCACCTCTCTTCCTAAGGTATTACAACATCCTTCTTGTCATGTTGAATAGCTTGCCACAGTTCCAACAGGATTCGTCCAACAGCGAGTTAACATAATTGGAGAGCAGTATGGCAAGCCGCGTGATAGAGCTGGCAATCGTATACGGACATGGACTGAACCCAGTGTGGACGTGGCATCTCTGACCATATAACGTTAAGTGCCTGGATTTATTATATTATAGAAAACAGTGAAAGAGTATGGTTCATTGTTTAGATTAAGAGAGTTTCGAGGTAGTTGGAGTAAGTGATAGGATTGACCCACTAGTTCTTTAGTTTTGAGGAAGGTGAACATTTATTTCACTTTATTAATTGAAATTAATTAAGAGCACAGGTGTACATTTGCTTATATAAATTGAAAAGATTCAAAGAGAAGTTCTATGATCGAGAAGCTTGTCCACCCTTAGAGACGTAAATCACTTCGGTGTAGCCTCGCTTGGGTAATTTTATACTCTGAGAACTTCCTTATGATTTCCATATATTAACACAAAAATATATTTCAGTACACTTTTGGGCCAATCCTTTCACTGGTATTATCTCCATGATATTATACCCTGGTTTGTATAATTAACTAATAAAAGTACGTCATAAAAGACTCAAGAGGAAATTGGAAAGTCATGGGATAGGAGCTATCTCCTATTATGGATTAAAAACTGGTTAAAGATAGAAATAGAGAGTAGAGTTAAATGATCAGTATTCTCAATGTGCTGTGTCCGCTGGTTTTTTAATTGGTAGACCTGCCATCCAAATGGCAGATGACAAGTGCAAAGTGATGCATATGTGAAAAAGGAACCCGAACTATAGCAAATAGAATGATAGGTATTATTAGGAGAGGAATGGAAAACAAAAATGAGGATGTTATAATGCATTTGTTTTACTCCACGGTGCAACCGCACCTCGAATATTGTGTGCAATTCTGGTCACCACATCTCAAAAATGATATAGTGGAATTAGAAAAGCCCCTTCCCTGCCCATCTTCAAATCCTTGCTCAAAGCCCACCTCTTCAATGTGGCTTTCGGCACCTAACCATTATACATCTATTCAGGAAATCTAGACTGCCCCAATCTTGTTTGACTGCACTTTTTGTCCTTTTGATTGTAAGCTCCTTCAAGCAGGGACTGTCCTCTGTGTTAAATTGTACAGTGCTGCGTAACCCTGGTAGCGCTTTAGAAATGTTAAGTAGTAGTAGTAATAGATCAAGGCAGATAAAGATCTGCACGGTATATCCATTATCCTCATCTGTAAATTAAGTAAGTCAAGCATAAGACTTAATTAGAATAAATTGAGTCAGACAGGATCATGTGCAGATGGCAAAAGCATGCACTGATGAATAAACCTGCAGTGAATAAAGGAATGCCAACTCTTGGCCTAATGTTGTACAATGATGATACATCTAAACCTTTTGATTTGGGCATAGGAGTAAGTGCTATCTGTCCCATATGCAGAGGTAATCATCCCAAGAAATATTAAATGTGGGGGATTGGTAAATAATGTAAAGGGACACTTATCTAATACACGAAGCCCACAAATTATAGCTTTGAGCTAGATATTCTTATGCTACTACTACTATAAATCATTTCTATAGCGCTACCAGTCATACTCAGCGCTTTACAATTGAACATGAAGAAAAGACAGTCCCTGCTCAAAAGAGCTTACAATCTAAATCAGGACAGACAGACAGGACTAATAAGGATAAGGGTAGGACAGACAGAAGGACACGTACACGAGGGGCATAATCGAATGGAAATGCCTATCTCCATGGGCGTTTATCTCCGAGAACGGGTCCGTGAAGAGGCAGGCCGAACTGTATTTTCGAAAAAATGGACGTTTACTATGTTACTAATTACTGTAATAAAATGCACCAGTCCCAGTACAGAACCTTGTTGAATAGATAGGTTTTCAGAGATTTGTGAAAGTTAGTTATTTCATTAATTGTTTTCAAGTTAGTTGGTAGTGCATTCCACAGCTGCGTGCTCATATAGGAAAAGCTGCTTGCATGTGTTAGTTTGTATTTTAATCCTTTGCAGCTGGGGAAGTGTAAATTAAGAAATATGCGAGCTGATCTTTTAGCATTTCTGGGAGGGAGGTCCACGAGGTCTAGCATGTAGGTCGGGGCATCGCCGTCAATGATTTTATGAACAATCATGCAGATCTTGAACGCGGTACGTTCTTTAAGTGGGAGCCAGTGAAGTTTCTCTCTTAGAGGTTTTGCAGTTTCATATTTTGTTTTTCCAAATATGAGTCTGGCTGCGGTGTTCTGGGCTGTTTGAAGTTTCTTGATAGTCTGTTCTTTGCAGCCAGCGTAGAGTGCGTTGCAATAGTCCAAGTGACTTAGCACCATTGACTGTACCAGGTTGCGAAAAATGGATCTTGGGAAGAAAGGTTTTACTCTTTTAAGTTTACACATGGAGTGGAACATCTTCTTAGTTGTATTCTTCACATGGGTTTCGAGTGTGAGATTTTGGTCGATGGTAACTCCAAGAATTTTCAGATTGTTTGAGAGGGGAAGGGAAAAGTTTGGTGTGGTTATGGTGGTAAATTTAGTTGTATTATGTTGTGAGGTGAGTATAAGACATTGAGTTTTTTCTGCGTTAATTTTAGCTGGAATGCATCCGCCCAGGAGCGCATGATTTGGAAACTTTGGTTGATCTCGTTGGTGATTTCCTTTAGATCATGTTTGAATGGGATATAGATCGTGACATCATCTGCATATATGTAGGGATTGAGGTTTTGATTGGATAGTAGCTTGGCTAAGGGTATCATCATTAGGTTGAAGAGGGTTGGAGAGAGGGGGGATCCTTGGGGGACTCCAAAGTCAGGTGTTCATGGGGCTGATATGTCCGCGTTCGTTATTACTTGGTATGATCTTGTGGTCAGGAATCCTTTAAACCAGTTAAGAACGTTACCTCCAACTCCAATGTATTCTAGGATATGTAGTAATATTCCATGGTTGACCATGTCGAAGGCATTGGACATGTCGAATTGTAGGAGAAGTATGTTATTGCCAGTTGCAATTGTTTGTTTAAATGTATTCATTACAGTCACTAGTACTGTTTCAGTGCTGTGATTTGACTGAAATCCTGATTGAGATTCGTGAAGAATTGAGTATTTATTTAGGTAGTTAGTGAGTTGTTTCATCACTACGCCTTCCATAAGTTTGGTTATCAGTGGGATAGATGCTACTGGGCGATAGTTGGTTAGGTCATTTGTACTTTTCTTTGCATCTAAAGGTAAAGGTGTAAGTAGAATGCTTCCTTTATCCTTTGGGAAGAGGCCATTTTGTAGCACGTAGTTCAGGTGCCTCGTGAGGTCTGTTTTGAGTTGTAGGGGGGCAGATCTTATAAGGTTAGTAGGGCAGATGTCTAGTTTGCATTGCGACTTGGCGTATCTTCCAAGCAATTGGGAGATGTTGTCGATCGAGAGTGTGTCAAAGATGATCCATGATCAGTCTGCTGGATATGCTTAATAACATCTCTAAAAATAATCTAACAAATACGTGCTGGATGTGCCCCATTTATTCACATCTATCTATATGGCCAGTCCTTTTGTTTTTCAGAATATCTTAAGAGCATAAGTATAGCAATACTCTATCAGACCAATGGTCAATCTAGTTCAGTATCCTGCTTCCAACAGTGACCAATCCAGGTCACAAGTGTATGAGATGAGTTCCATCCCCTTTATCATTTTGGTTGTTCTTTTTTTATCCTTTTCTTATTCAGTAATATATTTTGGGGGGATATTGTGAGCAGAATCGAACGCATTACTCAAGGTGAGTTTGCACCATGGAGTGATACAGAGGCATTATAATATTCTTATTTTGCATCATTTTCCTATTACTTTGTAGTATCCTGTTTGCTTTATGACCACTGCCACACACTGGTCAGAAGACTTCAGCGTATTGTCTACAATGACACCTAGATCATTTTCTTGAGTGCTGATTGCTAAGGTGAACCCTAGCATCAGGTAACTTTGATTTGGACTATTCTTCCCAATTTCCTAAGGTCTTCCTGTAATCCGCATGTGTTTGGGCAGCTTTGTGTCATTTGTAAATGTAATTAACTCACTCATCGATCTGATTTCCAGATCATTTATAAATATGTTAAATAGCACAGATCCTTGAGGCATGCAAGTATTCACCATCCTCCACGTGAGAAAAATGACCATTTAACCCTATACTCTGTTTTCTGTCAAATAATCAAGAGAAGGACATTTCCTCCTATCCCATGACAGGAGTCTCTCATGAGGAATTTTGTCAATCCAGATCCTTTTTCTAAAAAGACTACATGATCTTGCAGCAGAGAAATGACAATCGGCCTTGAAGCAATTAAGAATTACTTCCTTTTTTAGTGTACAGTAGTGTATATGCAGAATGTACAAGAAATACAGCACTGCACTAAAATAGTACTTTTTGAATAGAAGTACTGCATTTTATACTTTTTTCTGCAAACATATTGATGAAAATAAAACTAATGTTTAATATGTAATGTTGTAATCTTGTTTTCTTTATCCTGATTTATGATTATCCGGACCACCCTCAGCATTCTACTGTACATTCATGCAACAATTATGATATCTAGTAATTAAATACATAAATCAATCTGAATATAGAGCATTTTGTTAGGGTGTATAGCATTTAGAGTCACACAGCTCCTAGGGGGGCGTTATTAGCTCTTCATCTTGGGCACAATATTTCATAGTAGCCAAGTTAAAACAGCTCTTATGGAAATGATGTCATGGTAGTAAAGAGAAAAGGTGGATGACCCTCTTGGATTCTCCAGACAAAATAACTAACCTAAGTAATGATGGCTGGGAGAAAAGCTGGAATACTCCAGTTATTTTCTTAAAGTCCCCCTCAACCGCAGTTGCTACCTCTCTGAGCCCTCCACCCCGACGAAACCAACAATAAGGCGACATAAGTCCTTCACTTGCAAAGGTAACTGCACTAGATTATGTGGATATTAAATATTTCTATGAATAAACAAGAAAATATCCTGACCAGGGAGACCATAAAGTGCCATTAAGTCCTATGTTTGAATTGTTCCTTTGTTCCATTTCTTGGACTATAGGATTATGCAAATAGGCAGTCGCCAAAGGGTGATGCAACATCCTGCAATGAAGAAAAACATAATGTGCCTTACGTCCTATGCTTAGATTGTGCCCTTCTCCTGGGACCTAAACGGATGCAGCAATAGACAGCCACTGTCACTGACATCCTTCAACAAAGAAGTCTGCCCTGACAAGTGCTTCAAGAAGGTGCGTCAACTGAAATCCTGAATTTCCATGTGACATCCTTCAATAAATAACCAGAACTCGGAATTATTTCTATAGGTAGGTAGCGTAAAGATGTATACTTTTTTATGATTAACTAACGAATTTAAATTTTGCAAGTGTTCTATAACCTTTAACCTTTACATAGAGAGTATAAGGCAACTGTCACGGTTGTGCCCATGTTTCTTGCTCTCCTTCTTCTGGGCACCTGGTGGCCATACCTGGTGGCTGCAATGGACTGTCTGGTTACTGTCACCCGTTCCAGATTTCAGCCCAGTCCGGTCCGGATCTTCCAGGCGGCCAGGCTTGCTTGTTTTGTTTGAGCCTGCACAGCACCCGTAGCTGCCTGGTGATTGCTACAGCTGAGCCTCAACTGTTGCTGGGCTTATTAGCCATTTGGAAACTCTCTGCTTTGCCTTTGCATCGCCTAAGGCCCTGGTATGTTGGTGCTTGTTGCACTTCTGCCTAGTTTAGTTTCTTGTTCTAGTTCCCTGACTGATTCTAGTTTAGTCTTTGTGTAGCTTAGATTGTACTGTCCTAGTCTTGATTCTTGTTTGTATTTCTGTGTCTAGTTCTGGGTTCTCTGTGTTTCTTGTTTAGTGGCTGCCTGGCAGCTTTCAGTTCTGTCTTTTGTTTGTCAGTGTTTGTGTTTCTGTTTAGGGGCTGCGTTGTCCAGTAAGTCCTGCCGGCCGCCTGCACCCAGGGGCTCAACTCCTGGGGAACGGTGGTCAAGCGCAGGTGAAGCTGTTCCTGTTCTGCCTGTTCCAGTCTGCTTGCCTTAGCTGCAACTCCAGTCCGGGGTTCCAGTCCTGTTCTGCCCGGTCCCTGGTTTGGGGGTGGTTTTGCCTGCCGCTGCCGCTCCTCGGCAGTGGCCCAAGGGCTCACAAATCTAGTTCCTGCTTTGAAAAACGTGACAGCACCAGCCTAATTCAAGATGGCAGACCCTGCTCAGCCATAGTGAGAGAGAGAGAACTGCTGATCAGCATTCATGCTGTTTTTCCGTGTTCAAGAGCTGCTACTTGTATGTGCTGTCTGCTCTTTTTTTTTTTATTTAATATGGTTAGCACTCATTGTAGAATTTTTATTTTGTTTTTAACTTTTTAGGCTGTCTTGTATGTAGATTTACTAATTAAGGGGAAACACTCTTTTGCTTTTTATTAGGTGTGTGTCCCCTTTCTGTATTTTATATGTGATCTTTTATATGTTACTGGTGTCCACTAGATATTCACATGTTTTTAATTTATTCTGATCATAACACGTTGAAAGTACTTGTGTATAAATATACTGGTAATATGATTGACAGTTACATTTGGTGCCATTTTTGTCTTCCACAATTGATTTTTTATATGCATTATGACCTAGCATACTCAATAGATTTTTGTTTGGTATTCTATTTTATTTATATTTCTTATTGTTTAGTTACTATTATTTTTATTTATTGATTATGATTTTTTTACCGCCTTTTTGAAGGAATTCACTCTAGGCTGTGTACAGTAAGAATAGATCGAACATGAGCAATAGGCAATTACAGCAGTAAAAATGTTCAAATAGCAATACAAAGTAAGGCAAAGTATAATACTTACAATGTCAACATATAGTAACATAGTAAATGACGGCAGATAAAGACCTGAATGGCCCATCCAGTCTGCCCAACAAGATAAAATCATATTACATGGTATGTAATACTTTATATGTATATCCGAGTTCGATTTGTCCCTGCCTTCCTCAGGGCACAGACCGTAGAAGTTCACCCTGCACCGGTTTTATTCTCCAAATACCGGCGTCCACTAAGATTCCATACATCCATTCCTTCTAAACAGGATTCCTTTGTGTTTATCCCACGCATGTTTGAATTCCATTACTGTTTTCATCTCCACCACCTCCCGCAGCAGGGCATTCCACATATCCACCACCCTCTCTGTGAAAAAATACTTTCTGACATTACTCCTGAGTCTGCCCCCCTGCAACCTCAATTCATGTCCTCTAGTGCTACTACCTTTCCGTCTCAGGAAAAGGTTCATATGCAGATTTAAACCTTTCAAAATGTGTTTGTCTGTATCATGTCATCCCTGTTTCTCCTTTCTTCCAAGGTATACATGTTCAGGTCGGCAATTCTCTCCTCGTATGGTTTGCAATTCAAATCTCGTACCATTTTTGTAGCTTTTCTTTGCACCGCTTCCAGGCTTTCTACATCTTTAACCAGATTCGGCCTCCAAAACTGAACACAATACTCCAAGTGGGGCCTCACCAATGACTTGTAGAGGGGCATCAACACCTCCTTTCTTCTGTTGGTTATACCCCTCTCTATGCAGCCTAGCATCTTTCTAGCCATGGCTGTCGCCTTGTCACATTAAACAAAATGTGGCATAGATACAGACTGCCCTTTATATAGGTGTACACATATATTATTATTCACCCTTCTGATCTAAATCAACGATACCACATATTCACATAAATGTAAACACAGCTGATAAATAACAATGTATAAGACAGTCATGACCCAGATGAAATATATCAATACTATAATCTAAGATATTATGGTCACTTCCCTTGGGGACATAAACGTGCCCATGCATGGGACTTAATCCACAAATACTCTTCATTCTCGCCAGCTCAGACAGAACTCCCTTTAACTCTGGTCGAGTTTTGAATGACTTCATCAGAAAGGGAACGGCAAACATAAAGTACTGATCAACAATACTATAGTTTCCCCACGTACTAGGGTATCTACTATAATAAAACGCACCCTCAACGTTCTGAAGACAAAAGTTCTGAAGTCACACCACTAGAGAAAGGGTTCGGAAGTTCATGGTGGTGAAGCCACCACAATGCTTCCCGTGATGATGACGAGGGCAGAACAGTGGAACAAATGATGGAGGTTGGCAGCCAGTCTCCAGCGAGCCAGGCGGGGGAGGAGTAGGGAAACACGCTCCGGAGACTGGCTGCCAAGCTCCATCATTAGCTAAAAAAAACCCCAAAAAACAAAACATACAAAACCACGGAGTAACCAAATATCAAAAAGAAAAAAAAACACGGTTGCTCACGCCGATGCAGGTAACTCCACCTCCCCCCCCTTCGTCTTCACCTTTTCACCAACCGACCGTGCAAAAGCATTCCCCGCCTCAGCCAAGCCACCCGACGGTACACAAAGAAAAAAGCTAAGAAAAAAAACCCTGCAACAGGGCTCCGTACACAGCAGAGGGGTGCAGGAGGGGAGGAGAGGGTCGCTGGACATGGAGCTGCTACAAATTCAACATCTGTTAGAAAAAGTGCTAATACTTTGGATTTCAACAGCTTCAGTAACACAACCTCTTCATACCTCTATTGCCCATGTAGCAATACCAACTTCTAAACAGGTGAGGGTACTTTACTCACTCATTAAAAGAAACAAAAAACAGCATGCTGTGACAAATACAGATCTATTCATTAAATCTTACGTTCTGTGCTGTGCCCTGCAGCTCTTTTCTACCACACTTGTAGCTCACAACTAACCTCTTTCCAGGCTCTGCCATGCTGCAGGCAGAAGCTGAGCCCTGCCATTCGCTTCCTCACAGCAAACAGCACAGCTAATTAACCAGTGCCAGCCAGACTGGGGAAGGGGGTAGCAGGGCAGAGATGGCCCGTTAACTTTCTGTAAAGGAGCATCTGTGCTGGCCGGAAGCCAAGGAAACGGACATGAGCTGAGTCTGTGCTAGATTCGTCCTTGCTGTATGTGCATACATGGGGGAAGGGGAATTTAAAAACGGGGTTTTGGTGCATATTTACTACTTATAAAATTACCCTGCCCTATGTTCAAGTACATACAGCATGCCTCTACGGTTTGGAGTGTGGGTGAAAGTCATGACATACACATACCTCTGCATTCTATATAGATCAACCAAATTTGGATGTCCAAAAAAGACAATCACTTAATGAAACATCAACTTCCTAATTAATCAGGTCACGCGTAACTAAAAACTGGAAATAACTTAGCAGGGTTTAAAAAATGTTTGGATAGCTTCCGAAAGGAAAAGTCCACAGCCTAAAATTAAAATGGACTGTGCTCAACTTAGCAGGCTTTAAAAAAGGTTTTCATGACTTCCTAAACGAAAAATCCATAGCCTATTATTAAAATGGACTGTGCTCAACCATTCTCTCACACACACTCTCACTCTATGTCACACACACACTCGCACATTCACTCTGTCTCTCTCTCTCACACAGTCACTCTCACACACACTCTCTCAAACATACACACTATGATTAAAACCTTGCTAGCGCCCGTTTCATTGGTCTCAGAAACGGGCCTTTCTTACTAGTATTTCAATGTTTCTTAGAAACCTTTCATATTCAAAACTTCATTACTTACAAAACAAATTTCAACTTGAAACTCCAATAGCGGACACAAACCCCGGACGGGTTCGCATCTAGAATCCTCCCTCTCTCAATTCAGAGCGTGTGACGTCAAGACACAATGCTCCGTTTAAATTCCCACACGAGCCCCTCTGTTACAAGAAATTCTACCCACTTCTCCAGCAATTAATATGTTGGAAGAAATGATTTATTTTGGGGAAAATAGCTCTAGAGCAACTCGCCACTGCTTATAATTTAAGAGCAGGTGCTGTATTTATATTGATTTCTCCACCAATCACCAAAGGTGATAATTGCAATAAATTAAATAAATTAAGTATACTCAGAACACAAAGAGACCGTATTTTTAGGTTCAAAAAGATTGATTTAATATACAATTGCACACGAGAGGTAGGTTTTTAAGAGGAATCTTTACAAGTAATCTGTGCATAAAAATAGAACAAAGTAGCAGGTCTAGATCAAAAGTTATGTTACTCACAAGTCCTTGTTACACAGTATGAACAGCATTAGGTAAGCACATGTTTTAGGAGCAAGGCATCAGCGGACCCCAAGAGAGCAGCAGTTTCCCAGAGAGGCAGGTTTCCAGAGGAGCAGGTCCCAAGAGGAGCAGGTTCCAAGAGAGGCAGGTTCCAAGAGAGGCAGGTTCCAAGAGGGCGAGCTGGGCTGTTTCCAGGCCTTTTATAATGTTAGCAGAGAAGCATGGTGTGTGCATGTCTTGGATATTTTGCAAGGCATTATGGTTAATGTAGTCTCATGTCTGCACACGACCCCTGAGTTGGTCTCATGTGTTATGACATCACGAGACTTACAGTCTGGACTTTGCTGGCAAATGTCTTTTGATGTCCTGTTCAGTCTCTGGGGCAGATACACATTACAAGTCCTTCCTTTCTGCACATGTCTGGAAGCTGATGGGAGGGGCAGGTATACCTTTGACAAGCAAATGTCCTGTTTATGGTTCCCCTGAGTTTCTTTGTTTTATTCAGGTGTCCACCTTAGTCCATCTTTTGTTAGGTGGGAGGGCAGAGGAATAGAGTCAATTTAAAACTTTAAAGCAGTCTTAAGTCTTTTGTTTGAGGAATGAGAAAAAACAAGGTGAGGTCCCTGCCACTGCAGCAGTACTTTTGTCTTGTAAATATTCCCCAAAGGGAGAGGGGAGAGGGCTTTTGGAATGAAAGCCAGTTCTGCTGCATTGTATTTTTAAGAGCTGCACAAATATATTGGTGTATATATATAATCCACCAAATATGCTACATATTTCAGTAATAAACTGATACCATTACACCTCGATCGGCTCTTTCAAATAATTTGAATTGAGAGAGGGAGGATTCTAGACGCGAACCAATCTCCGCCTTCCTCTGGTTTCTTCCCCCAGTGACGGTGGAATGACTCTTCCAGTATATATAGATCACAGTTCGCAGATCCAGAGCAGAATCTGAAGACTCAGAGACAAGAGAGAAAGACTTCCTGAGCTAGATCATGGAGGGAGCTGTCACTTTTCTGCTGATCACCATGACACTTTCCAGCCTCCCAGGTATAGTCACCTCTTAAAAGTGTATAAAATCTGAAAAAATCAAGTACCTGGCAAGATCCCAAAACAGTACAATATATTTTATGCTGCTTATCCTTGAAATAAGCAGTGGATTTCCCCAAGTCCATTTTAATAATGATCTATGGACTTCTTTTAGGAAGCCATCCAAACCTTTGTAAAACCATACTAAGCTAAGTGCTGTTACTACATTCACTCGCAACGAATTCCAGAGTTTAATTACACGTTGAGTGAGGAAACTTTTTCTCTGAATCATTTTCAATTTACTACTTTGTATCTTTATTGTGTGCCCCCAAGTCCAGTATTTTTTGGAAAGAAGTGATTCACATCTACCCATTCCACTCCACTCATTATTTTATAGACCTCGAAGAGTTCTAGCCACTTTAGCCTTTCCTCTTAGGGAAGTCATTCCAACCCCTTTATCATTTTCATTGCCCTTCTCTATACCTTTTCTAATTCCACTATATCTTTTTTGAGATGTGGTGACCAGAATTGCACACAATATTCGAGGTACTTTTGCACCGTGGAGTGAAACAAAGGCATTATAACATCCTCATTTTTGGCTTCCATTCCTTTCCTAATAATACCTATCATTCTATTTGCTAAAGTTCGGCTTCCTTTTTCACATATGCATCACTTTGCACTTGTCATCTGCCATTTGGATGGCAGGTCTACCAGTTAAAAAACCAGTGGACACAGCACATTGAGAATACTGATCATTTAACTCTATTCTCTGTTTTCTATCTTTTAACCAGTTTTTAATCCACAATAGGAACTACCTCCTATCCCATGACTTTCCAATTTCCTCTTGAGTCTTTCATGAGGTACTTTTATTAGTAACATGTCATTTATCTTTAAAATCGAGTGAGGTACACGAAGATTGGAGGGTGCCCTAAGTAACGCTGATTTTTAAAAAAAAGGTCCTAGAGGAGATCCATGAAATTATAGACCGGTGAGCCTGACGTTGGTGCTGGGCAAACTACTTTTCAAAATTCAGATACACAATTTCGACTGGCTCATCTTTATCCACATGTCTATTCACCCCTTGAAAGAAATGTAATAGATTGGTGAGGCAAGATTTCCCTTCAGTAATTCTATGTTGGCTTTGTCTCATTAATCCATGCTTTCGAATATGCTCTGTAATTTTGTTCCTTATAATAATATCTACTATTTATAGAGATTTCATTCAGTTTCTCTGACTTGTCAGCTTTGATTACCATTTCTGGCACCAGTATCTCTGACGTAACGTCCGTGAGGGCGGGGCACGGAAGGAAAGAGGAGAGGTCTGCCCTGCCGCTGCTTGCTGCGAAGTGAAAGGAGGCTCAAGGTTAGTTCCGAGAGCCCGGCCCGATAGCGGGTGGAGGGGGGCCCAGCGACCTCGGGTGGGGGGGCCTGGTGATCTCGGGTGGGCAGTGACCTCGGGTGGGCGGCGACCTCGGGTGGGGGGGGGGCCAGGGGCGGCCTTGTCCCGGGCCCGGCTCTGGCTCTCGGCGACCCGACCATGAAAAATGAGTTTATTTTGTTGGGCAGACTGGATGGACCGTACAGGTCTTTATCTGCCGTCATTTACTATGTTAGTCTTTGGGATTCTACATGGAATGTTGCTACTAATTGGGATTCCAGAATCTTCAGAACTTTTAGTACAAGAACAGTGCTGGGCAGACTTTATCTGCTGTCATTTATTATGTTACTATCCAGCTTATTGTCGAAAGAGAAGGACGCCCATCTTTCGACACAAATCGGGAGATGGGCGTCCTTCTCCCGCAGGCGCCCAAATCGGTATAATCGAAAGCCGATTTTGGGCGCTGTTGCATTCCCTACCTTGTTCTTCTAGTGGCGGCCATATTGGAAGGATCATCTGAGCAGCAACCATTTTGGAAAGATCATCTGAGGGGCAGCCATCTTGGAAGGATTGTTTGAGGAGCAGCCATCTTAGGTAGTTCATCAAAGAGGCAGCCATCTTGAATATCTTTTGGGCGTGCCCTATGAGATCTCTCACCTCTCAGCTGTGACCAGGATCCTCTGATTGGAGGCCTATTTAAGAGCTGGCCTGTGACACCATCTTTGCTTCGGCTTCTATCTTGTTAGAGGTTGGTGCTGGTGATTGAACATTCTTCTTCCTACTTTCCTGTTGATGCTGACTTGGATTGAACCTGACCATTGTCTGCTTGCTGCCTGCCCTGACCTGTGGATTGAACCTGACCATTCTCTGCTTGCTGCCTGCCCTGACCTGTAGATTGAACTTGAGCCTTCTCTACTGGCTGCCTACCCAATCTGTGTTCCGTTTCTGTTCTACTCCTGCCTGCCACGGCGGGTGGCCGTCTGACCCCGACCGTATCCGGAAGTCCTGGGGGCCACTTGCACCTGGGAGCTCAACTCCTGGGGAACGGTGGTCGCTTCCCAGGTGAAGCTAGGAGTTGTCCGGCTGCCTGACTGAGTGCGGAGCTTCGCAGATCCTCCACACTCTGTCAAGGCGCAAGGGCTCACTACTTCAGTGCCAACAGGCGCCCCCAACTGCAGTCCGTCGCGGGGATGACCAAAGTTCCTGGGGGCATTCGGAGGCATAGCGAAGGCGGGATAGGGGTGTGTTTATCGGCCGAGAAGAGATGGGCGTCATCGGCTGATAATGGAAAAAAGAAGGGCGCCCCTAGCAAGAATTTGGTCCGCTTTATTTGGTCCCTTTTTTTCAGGTCCAAGTCAAAAAAAGTGCCCGAACAGACCAGATGACCACTGGAGGGAATCGGGGATGACCTCCCCTGACTCCCCCAGTGGTCACTAACCCCCTCCCACCAAAAATAAAAACAACTCTATGCCAGCCTCAAATGTCATACCCAGCTCCCTGACAGCAGTATGCAGGTCCCTGGACCAGTTGTGGTGGCTGCAGTGGACTTCAGGCAGGTGGACCCAGGCCCATCCCCCCACCTCTTACACTTGTGGTGGTAAATGGGAGCCCTCCAAAACCCACCCGAAACCCACTGTACCCACATGTAGGTGCCCTCCTTCACCCCTTAGGGCTATGGTAGTGGTGGATAGTTGTGGGGAGTGGGTTTTTTTTTTGGGGGGGGGGTTGGGGGGCTCAGCACCTAAGGTAAGGGAGCTATGTAACTGGGATCAATTTGTGAAGTCCACTGCAGTGCCCCCTAGGGTGCCCGGTTGGTGTCCTGGCATGTGAGGGGGACCAGTGCACTATGAATCTTGGCCCCTCCCATGACCAAATGCCTTGGATTTGGTCGTATTTGAGATGGGTGCCCTCGGTTTCCATTATCGGCAAAAACTGAGGGCTCCCATGTCTAACGCTGGCGACCTCAGCATTTAGGTCGACCAACTCTTAGGTCGACCAAAATGTTGAGATTTTGGCATCCCCGACCGTATTATCGAAACGAAAGATGGACGTCATCTTGTTTCCATATTACGGGATGCCCCGCCCCTTTGCGGAGACATCCTCAGAGATGGGCGTCCCCATTCAAAAATGCTCCTCTATGTTACTTTGCCCTGGTGTTATATTTACTGAGTCAATATCAGAGTTATTGAAATCACCGATTATTATTGTGTTGACTTGTTTGTTTGTCTCTCTAATTTCTGATAACATTTCTACATCCATCTGTCCATTCTGGCCAGGTTGACAGTAGTACCCTTCAATCACTATCCTTTTCCCCTTTACACATGGAATTTCAATCCATAGGGATTCCAAGATGTGTTTTGATTCCAGCCCTCCGTAACATGCAAAGTGACTACTTCACCAATTCGATCCACCCTATCACTACGATATAATTTGTATCCTGGTATGACAGTGTCCTACTGTTATTCTTCTACCAGGTCTTAGAGATGACAATTATATCTAATTTAGTGCAATCTGTTCTAACTCTCCCATCTTGATTTCTTAGGGTTTTGGCAATTGCATATGGATATTAATCAAATATTGGGGTGGGGAAGAAATCATAAATAAAGATCAATGCAGGGGTCATGGGGTGGGGCTCAGAAATATATGTTTCCCTAGGTCCAATATAGCATTAAACCAGACCTGGTCCTCAGTCCAGCAGAAGGAGGGGACAGGATGGATGTTGTAATACTTTAGGAAGAGAGGTGGAGACTGTCAAAGTTGTACCTTCCAATGTTATTCAAGCAGATTTAAATATTTTTAATTACTTTTACTCTTTCCTTCTTTTTAGGTTTGGAGAGTTTGAATGTCCATACTTCCGAGGTAGATATAAATTTAGATAACTCCATACGTCTAAGGACTCTTCTGATACTAAATCTCCCCATCTTCACACCCCCAACACTCGAATTATTACTCACTCCACATTCTCAAACCCTCCCAGGCACCATCCATGTGAGGATTCCTATGACCTTTGACTCTTCTTTTTTATTCTTTACAGATGATTTGTATAGACTTGAGGATGGACAAGTTTTGTGCACCTAGGTAAGATTATAAGAATATTTTGAACATAAGAACATAAGCATTGCTGTACTGGGAAAGACCAAAGGTCCATCAAGCCCAGTATCCTGTTTCCAACAGTGGCCAATCCAAGTCACAAGTACCTGGCAAGATCCCAGAAGAGCAAAACTAATTTTATTCTGCTTGTCCTAGAATATGCTTTGGATTTTCCCAAGTCCATCTTAATATTAGCTTATTGATTCTTTTTTAGGAAACTATCCAAAACATTTATAAACCCTGCTAAGCTAACTGCTTTTACCCTAGAAACAAATTCCAGAGTTTAATTACACATTGAGTGAAGGAATATCTTCTATGATTCTTTTTAAATGTATTACTTAGTAGCTATATTACATGCCCCCTAGTCCTAATATTTTTGGAAAGAGTAAACGAGCAATTCACCTCTACCCATTCCACTCCACTCAGTATTTTATAAACTTGTATCATATCTCCCCTCAGATTTGATGGCTTAATAAAGAACCCTAAATGTGACTTTCACCTGGAAATCTTGGACAATTTATGTAGAATATGTGTCCCTATAAAGTAAGTACATCTGTCAGTCACTTGTATTGTCCCTACCCTAACCTCTTTTTTGATTCTGTTTCTTCACCACCCTTTCTCTCCTTTCTTTTCTGCACCTTTATTCCTTCCAATTATCTCTCCTCTCTACTCACCTCTTCTCTCATCTCTCTGCAATCTCCCACTTCAGCCCCCTTATCCAATCCTCAGGTCTGCAGTTATCTCCCCTTTCTCCCAGACCCCACATCAGATCCGACTTTCCACTCCTGCACGAATCATTTTTAAAATTATTTGTTTAGTCTATCAAGTGCTGTATGGGAATTATGAACTGTTAACTCAGTTCTTTTCACATTTACTTTAAATAATTCTGTCAGAATGCAGGAAAATTTAGTACTGAGGTACCGGTTTTTGGAAATATAAGATTTAAACATCAGGTTGATGCTACTACTGAATGGAATTCTTTACCGTTAGGTAACTATGGATGGTTGTATAAGAAATTGAAGACCTTTTGTTAATCCTACTATTCTGTTCTTTCCTGCTTCTGTGCAACTTCTTGCATTGTAAACTACCTAGAATCTCATGTTGGGATTTTTGTGGTATATAAACTTGACATTAGATTAGACTAGATCTGCCACCATCGGCCCTTTTCTCCCATCCTCAACCCTAGCATCAGACCCTCTACCACCCTATCAAATGCAATCATCAGTTTCCTTTTCTCCCCCTCTCTCTCCTTCCCTTTATCCAGCATCTCTCCTCTGTTGGCTCAGCAGCTTCCCTCTCTGTCCCCTCAGTCCAGCATCTCCTTTTCTTAACACTCCCTCATTGTCTGCCCTTCTCATCGCAGATCCTCTGTGTGTCTCTGACAGGGTCAGCAGTGAAAAGTACAGTGTTGTGCTGCCAGGTCTCACATTTAAGTGCACGGCAAGTTTCCTCTCAGACCCTGCCCACAAGGCAAGAGGAAGTATGCATCCATGACCGGTCTTAGCAATTGGGGGGCCCTATGCAGACCCCTACCAGCACCCACCACCATAAGCTATTATCAGAGTGTAAAAGGAGGCTCAAAGCTCTCGAAACCCCATTTCTACCCATATTTTGATGTACATCCACCACATTTCAGTAGAAAGTGGCATACAGCAGCAGTGATTTTAATATCCCATCAGCTGCTGAGCCCAGAGTCTCTTCATTGCTGCATCCTACCCTTGCAGAAACAGTAAGTGACATCAAAAGGAAATGTAGATGCACATTAAGGTACGGAGAAGGAAGGTGTTCCGAGACAGGAGGACAGACGTAGCAGAGATGCAAGGCCCCAAGGAGCATGGGGCCTTGTGTGACCACCCCTGTCGCATCTGCAAGTGTGATTAGATGCCTGGGGAAATTGAGACAAGTTGTAGAAGAGTGGGACATGATGTGGAGATGGTATGAATCTGGTTGGAAGGTTTACAGACTCGGAATAACCTTCCTTGCAGGGTTGTGGTTTGCTTGACAAGTAGTTGGCAGTGGAGGGACTGTGTGTTGCTGCCACTGAGGTGATACCAGGATCTGAATCATTTTTTTAGTAAGCTGTAAGAGGAAACATTCTCCCCTGTATAGACTCCAGAACAGGCAAAATATTCTTGATAACGACAACTCACTTGTCTCATCTTCGGTCCCAAATTTATCACAGAAATCCAAAATATCAAAACTTATCTTGTCATAATTATTTTAAAATTCATACTTCACATATCTTAAAGCTTGTTGATTATATATTTTGGACTTGAGCCAACATGACATGTTTCATAAAGCTGCGTCAGGGCCCATCATTGTTATTGCACAAAACATTCCTAATTTTGGCCCCATGTTCTGTCATCGGCGAGGGTTGGTGTGTGTTCTGTGTACAAACCTCAATCTCTGTGTCTTATATTTACAGAGCTAAGCATGAGAGGAAATTACCACTTATATATCCTCTGCTTTGTTGTTGTGAAATGCGTACGGGAGAATCTTCTAGTCTACCATGAGAGAAAATGTGAGTATTGAGCTCCGTAGAAAGAAAATAATTCAGGGTATCACTGGACCCCTGGCAATACCCCTCCCTTCTCTATCACAGGAGCTGCATCTGTGCCTCTCAGGCAGAGTTTTGGAGCTGAAATGGGTGGGTGGGATGGAAATGGGGTTACCAGTGAGGGGGATTAAACCTCAGGGAGCAACACCTGAATGAAGGTTCCTGACACCACAGCCCAAAGGAGGCTAAAACTGACTGAGATGGAAACCCAGGGAAGCAGGAAAAGGACACCAGACCAAAAGAATGTGAATTAGTGTATCTCCATTACCATATATACAACTAGGTAGTATGTACATGAAAATCTCACAGTCCTGCTTAGTTCTCTCAGATAAATGAAATTAATAAATTCCATAGTTGTAGGAATTGGTTTAATTTGTTTACCTTACTGCTGGGAGAGCAGGGGGGTCGGATGGAGGTGTCCTGGGTTGCCAGGGAGATGTTTAATTAGGATGAATTCCTGCACATGGGCAATTCATTCCAAGGAGACCTGCACTGACACCTGAGATTTTAAAAGTGCTAAAAGAAGTTTTAAAAGTATTTGCATTAAATCTAATTGCAGAATTTAGGTGCTAGGAAATGGGATTGGTATGCTATGTACTCGAATTGGCTCAAGCCTTATGCAAATTAGTCCGTTTTTGGGAGGTTCTCATTTGCATATTTGTGGGTAAACATTGATGGGAATGTTTACAGCCTTAATGTTAGGGCATGGCTCTGATCCAAAATGTGAAGTTTGATACAAAAACGAAGGGTTTATCTAGTGTTTTTGACTAAAAATTCCCATTAGAGTGTCTGTATGTTAATCTGCAATCAAATAGAGCTTTCTGATTGGATGATCAGCTCCTGTTAGAAATCTGCCCAGGAACAGAGAGGGGAGAGCAACTGACGATTTGGCCAAGACACAGATGCAGCTGTGAGCAGTGTTGGCCAATTGGGCGGTTTTCCGCTACCCGCCACAGGAAATTTTGCCCGCGGTGGGTTGCGGTTTTTGGCTTGTTTTGGGTCTTTTGGCCGGTTTTTTAAGCGGTTTTTTTGGCCGCGGGGGCGGGGTTAGTGACGTTTTGGCCGGGGGTTAGTGACGTTCTGGGCGTGGTTAGTGACGGGGGGAGGCAGGGCCGATGATGGCGGGGGCGGGGTTGAAGACAGCGGGGGCGGGGTGATGACGCGGGGGTGGGGGTGTCAGGGGCGGAGTTTGACTTTGGGCGGGTTTTGGGCTGGATTTGGGCTCGTTTGGGTGGGGAAAAAATTTTCCACCTGGCAACCCTGCTGCCCAGGAACAGAGAGGGGAGAGCAACTGACGATTTGGCCAAGACAGACATGCAGCTGTGAGCTCCGTGTGTGTAAGAATTGAAAGAAAGAATTGTTGTTTGATCTAAGTTGACTGAAATTATAAAAGAGTGCCTTATATGTGTGAAAAGAGATTGGTGGAGATTTACAAGTTTGAGGTTTCTTCTGAGAAAAGGATCTGAATATTTCAGGATTACTTGAAGCTTATGAAAAATAGAAAAGGGAGAATTTCAGTTTAAGAGTGTTTAAATCTTATAAGTTCAAAAAAGACTTTGCTCACATTTTGAATTAGCCAGATTAGTAAACTTACTGAGTAGAGAGGGGAATGCATCTATGAGTGTGTGAGTGAGAGAGTTTCATTCATTTTAGGAGCTTCAAAAGGGAAGAAGTGCTCTCCATCTACATAGATAGGGCTATAAATTTTCAGTTTAATAATTTGAGTCAGGAAAATTAGAGGGTAGGAAGTTTCTTTAGCTTGGCACAGTCCAGGTTCCTGCTGTAGGTAGTCAAATCGATGAAAGACAACTTCTAAAGAGAGATCTCTTGAGAAGGAAACAACTTAATACAGGAAATTGAGGAAGAGAGAGAGACAATTCACACTTTTTCTGAAACTCCTGTTACCACACAAGTGAACTGAGATTTAATTTTGAAAATATAGGAAGAAGGAGAAATCCAATTAACATAGTAGATGACGGCAGAAAAAGACCTGCACGGTCCATCCAGTCTGCCCAACAAGATAATTTCACGTGTGCTACTTTTTCTGTATACCTTACCTTGATTTGTAACTGTCATTTTCAGGGCACAGACCGTACAAGTCTGCCCAGCACTATCCCCGCCTCCCAACCACCAGCCCCGCCTCCCACCACCGGCTCTGGCACAGACCGTATAAGTCTGCCCAGCACTATCCCCGCCTCCCAACCACCAGTCCCGCCTCCCACCACCGGCTCTGGCACAGACCGTACAAGTCTGCCCAGCACTATCCCCCGCCTCCCAACCACCAGCCCCGCCTCCCACCACTGGCTCTGGCACAGACCGTACAAGTCTGCCCAGCACTATCCCCGCCTCCCACCACCAGCTCCGCCACCAATATTTATGATGTCAAAGATGAAATAGGACGATAGCTCTCAACCTGAGTAAGATCCAGAACACTCCCCTTCAATAAAGGATAAACTGAAGTCCTTTTTAGAGTCACAGGACTTATTCATGGGGCAGTCGTGGGATCTAATAGGTCATATTTCAAAAATTAATAAGGTTGGCACTCTTCAAAATGTGTCTCTACTGTGACTTGAGACTCCTCTGAGGGCTTTTTACTAGGACTGTAGCCAAGTTTGTTTTAATAACTCCTGTTTTGAGCTCTGTGACTCTACTTAGCTGAGGACATATCAGGAACTCCTTCCACTGTTCTGAGTTTCAGGGTCTAGGTAGGAGTGTTTGTGCTCTATATGATGTTGTGAGGTGGGGGCGAGATATTCTCCCTGGTTCTGCTAATGCTGTCTCACCTCTCTCTCCTCCTCTAGTGAACCGGACTTGTACTTGATTTGGACCAGCCTCACTGTTGAAATTCAGAAGAGTCTATCTCCCGCTTGAGGACACCACCCCTGTACCCTCTACTCCCACAGCCCTCCAGGGACTCCCGGTGACATTACCGGAGCTCTGGTTACTTTCTAGTAGAGTAAATAAAACCTTTGCAGCATCATTCAGTGATTGTCTTATTGTTGTCTA
Source organism: Microcaecilia unicolor (assembly GCF_901765095.1). Lineage (NCBI taxonomy): Eukaryota > Metazoa > Chordata > Amphibia > Gymnophiona > Siphonopidae > Microcaecilia > Microcaecilia unicolor. The sequence continues at coordinate 1,177 of NW_021963345.1, read as the reverse complement.
AATACAATGAGGTTAATATTTGTAGCAAGTATCTCAGATTGACAGGGCTGAGGGATACCCCAGAGGCTGTACACAAATATTCTCCACCTCATTCTCAAGCATCTTTCACCCTTCTTCACAGAGGGTATAGTTGTGAAAATCCTCACCCTCCCTTTTATGGTGAAACCCTTTGGGCAGTGGTTAAGCCCAATATTTCTCCTCTCTCTGACTGTGGGTATGAAACTGGTTTCTACTTATATTTTACTTCCTAATATATTACAGGGTCTGCAGCCTGGATTTTAAAGGGTAGAATCATGGACTATATATCCCACAATGCTTTAGGGTTTAAATTCCAAACCAAGATTGGCCAAATGTCTCCCTCCTGGAACTAGGTAACTTGGCAGCTCTGCATTAGAGGTTCCCTATAAAGTGTTTCCAGTGGTTTCTGAGGATTCATTTCTCTGCTCTTCAAGGAACAACTTTATCCTGGGTTATCCCCTTGTTCAATGAGAGCAGCCTACTTCTGTGCAATCTGGAAGACGTTGTAACTGTTAGGCCACAGGGTCTTTATCTGCCTTCATTTTTTCTGTGTTTCATTGCTTCTTACTGCCATGATCCTGAGGTTTGGGGATGCCCTTCTCCCTACTCCAAAGAGTCCTGTCCAGTGATCATAACTACCTTTGCTTCAATGCAATGGGGCTGTGAACAGAGTGAGGTTGCTCTTGCCTCAAAAGTATACCACAATATCCCCAGTAAATTGCCAGGTACAGGATTAGATGACTCAGGTTTTGGGAAGGCATGACATTGCCAACTTTTGTTGCCAGATTGGTAGGGGCTTTGTTATGAGTGTATGGGGATGACGGCTGCACGGGGAAGGGGAAACTGAGATTGACTTAATGGGTTTCAACGTTTTTGACTTCACTTTGGCTCCTGTCTATTAAACCATCCTTGGTGAAAACGACTACGACTATCTCATTCTCTATAGCGCTACCAGACGTACGCAGCGCTGTACACTGGAACATGAAGAGGACAGTCCTGTTCCACAGAGCTTCCAATAAACCCTTCATGGGCTGGGGGAAGGTCTCTCGGTCTCCTAGATATACATTCACCAAACTGAAGCTTTCCCAGTAATACTTTTACTGTTGTTACAATTATACATTAGGTTAATCTCTGTATCCACTTTCCCTCGCAGCCGTCA
>NW_021963344.1:49863-115610 GCF_901765095.1 Microcaecilia unicolor | reverse complement strand
ACTGAAAGTTCACCTAGGGTGTCAGCCCTGCCTATTTCTCACCCCTAAAGCTGTCCCTGTTGCGAAGTGTGACAATATGCCTGCGAGAAGGTATAAAGTTGTGAATATATAACAGTGCACTCCATTTAACTGCACGCTCTGTTTAACTGCATGCCGTACTTCGGTCCCGTTTTGGCACCATCAATTTCTATGGGGACAACTTCGGTTAGCACACCACTGTAAGTGCAAGATTCGCATGTTTAAGACCGCTCCTCTGCAGGAAAGACTCCGCATAAGCCGCACGCACGGAATATGGAAGCCGATTGGCATGTGACAAAGGGGTGGTAAATTTGAAATCTCGTTGATTAACTGCCCAGGCGGAAGAAGCGAAAGAATGTTGTTAGAGTGTACACTGGAGTCGTCACTGTCGTTGCGCAACTGTAAGAGTTTAACACAGGCTGAACGAATAGAAGTTCTTAAAAAATTAGAAAACAAAGTCAAGCATCTATTGCTAAAGAATATAGTATCAATCCCAGTCAAATTTCACATATCTTGAAGCAGAAAGACCAGCTTCTGGAAGACTGGCAAAAACAATACAAATCCACAATGGAAACAAAAATGGGCGGGGAAAAAGCTGAGGAGGTAAAAGATGCTCTTCTTCAGTAGTTTCTCAAGTCAGGAGCAGACAGTTTCCTGTCAGTGGTCCACTGCTTATGGAGAAAGCGAATCAGCTAGCTGAAAGTCTTGGACTAACTGAATTCAAAGCCACTGTTGGATGGTTGGAAAGATGGAAGGAGAGGGAATAACATAAAATTCAAGAAGAAACAGCATGGTGAAACAAGACGCTGATGACTTTGGTGCTGAAAATTGGGTTGTTTCAGTTCTTCCTACCATCTTGAACGAAGTTTGCACCGCGTGACATTTTCAATGCTGACAAAAACGGTCCTCTACTGGCGAGCGATTCCTGATGGAACACTGCATTCAAACAAACTGAAACTACAGGAAGTAAAACATCGAAGGACCGACTAATGATCCTCCTTTGCTGCAATATGGATGGGAGTGAGAAGCTGGAACCACTCGTCATTGGAAAGAGCAAACAGCCCCATTGCTTCAAGAATGTTAAGGCGAGTTCCTGTGTCATACGAGGCTAACGCAAATTCATGGATGACTGGGGAATTTGGAAGCAGTGGCTAAAGAAGTTAGACATTAGAATGCGGGCACAAAAGCGTCAGATTTTGTTGCTTTGTGATAATAGTGCTGCACACAGTGTTGATGTCAGGCTGTCTAACGTCAAGGTGGTCTTCCTGCCACCAACACTACCTCTCTGATCCAACCTAGGATCAGGGCATAATAGCCAATTTCAAACAACATTATTGTGCTCTTGTGCTACGTCGTCTGATGAGCGTTATGATGACCAGACTGGCAAGGATAAACGTGCTGTTGAACTGGCTCGTAATCTATCACTGTTGGATTCCCTACATATGCAGAAAGAAGCCTGGAATCATGTTACACAGGCAACCATTGTGAACTGCTACAAGCGGGCAAGCTTTGTTAGGGATGTGGAGAGAGGACGAACAGATGCAGCTGTTGCAAACGCGTCAGATGAACAGGCTTTTGACATCCCAGCCGGTGTTACTGAAGAGGAGTTTCATCACTACATAGCTGTTGATTACGATCTACAAACAGCTGATGACAGCACTGATGTCCAGATATGCGCCTACAGGCAGGCAAAGGCTGATGATGAAAGAGATGATGAAATGAGCAGCGAGGCACATGCTGGCTAAATTCATAACCTCCTGTCACTTTTGCAAGAGGGCTGGAGAGTCTGAACACCGTGCGGGCCTATCTGGAGGCCACCTGGATGTCAGTGCTATGACAGTTTTTACTATCTGGTAGACGGTAGTCTATGGAACTCACAGACACAAGAGTGTATAGAGGACTATGACTGATTACTTCAAGTAAGCCTAACGTCAGTTAACGGAGATGTATACTGTACGTATAATAAACAGTACTGTACATATGTTTATCAGATGTCAAGCTTCTTTGGGTCACAACGGTTAAGTGCACGCTCCGGTTAACTGCTTGTATTTCTTTGGTCCCAGACCCTTGCACTTAAGCGGATTGCACTGTACTTCCCCGCCACCCCCTCCCCACCAAAAAGCTTACATTAGGATAAGAGACATTGTATAGACAACAGTGGTGGCAAGTAAAAGCAGTTTTTAAACAATGAGTATTAATCACTCACAGAAAAGCAGTGCTGCTAACATTTATGTCTGTTATTTTTGGTGGAATTCTGCACAAAAAAATTCAAAATTCTACATACTTCTGCATATTTATCAAAAAAACCACAATAGTTCTGCTTAATCAGTGCAATCCATATATTCATTTAAATTGTAGTACTTTGCTTTAAGTGATGCTGCGCTGCCTTCTGATCTTATTCTTCAGTTATCCATCTGTCCTGGAAAGAGGAGAAATGCATATGTGCATGCAATTCTCACAAGGATTGCATAGATATAAAAGCAGGTACACAAATAAAGATGTATAAATAAATGCTTATATACATGAATTGTAAGTAATTTCATATATAGTACTGGCAAGGTAAACAATTACAAAATAGAATGGAAGGGTAAAACACATTTATTATAACATAAAAGTATATAAAGAAAAGAATATACAAACATCAATTAAAAAACTTAAAAAAAAATTGAAGTCTATCAAAGATCACACTGTGGGAGTTGTATTCAGCATTTTTTAAAGTGGTATGCTATTACATATATGAGTGATGTGCTAGTAAAGTTTGGTGCCACTTTATAGGAGGGAGATATCGTCTATATCATGGTTTTCAACCCAGTCCTCAGGAACCGCTTGACCAGTCAGGTTTTAGGATATCCACAATAAATATGCATGAGAGAGATTCACATACCAAGAAGACAGTGCATGTAAATCTCTTTCATGCATATTCAGTGTGTATATCCTGAAGACCCTCTACCCACTTGTGAGTGTTTTATTTAAAGGAGGAAACAAACTCATAAAACTGTGGCAAAATCACAATAGACCTACATAGCCACAGTGTTGATAAACAACTTGCACACAGTTAAAAAAACAGTAACCATCAGTCAAAAATCCTCCATGCTGTATAGTGTCCAAATCCAAAAATCATTCAACAAACCAATCTTCATAATATTTGGCAAAGTGCAGTACAAACTGGTAAGAGGCACTTATCTCAGTGAATATAATGTCCCAGTACTTGACTTGCGCAGTCTTTGCAGGAAGAAGCAACATACAGTCCCACTGTTACTTCTTCCTGCAAAGACTGCGAAATCAAGTACCGGGACATTATAGTCACTGAGATAAGTGTATGTTACCATTTTTGTATTTCACTTTGCCAAATATTTTGAAGATTGGTTGGCTGAATGATTTGTGGTTTGGATACTTTATACAGCATGGAAGTTTTTGACCAATGATTACTGTTTTAACTATTTATCAACACTGTGACTAAGTAGGTCTATTGCAATTTTTGCCACAGTTTTATGAGATCTTTTTCTTCCTTTAAACAACCACTCACAAAGTGGGTTAGAGAGTTGGTTGAACATTAATTCACTGAGATATTGATGATGCTTCACCTATTTTTTTAATAGTGAATTGGATCTGAGTTTGGGTATTATATCCTGAAAACCTAACTGGCCAGGTGGTCCCTGAGGATTGGGTTGAAACCACTGGGCTATATCATTTATTTTCTTTTGCCTGAAGTTGTGTGCTATTTTGGTGCTCTGGCCCAAGCATTGTTCCTTTTCTATAAAATCAGTCTGCTGATGTAAATGGTCAGCTGAAACATTTTGGGCATGTGATTCATTAATATACTTCTATAACTTATTATCAGATATGTTATCTCTGATGGACTTTGAAAAAGAAGCTTTTAGTTATGTGTGTAAGCATTTTACATGTGCTTTTCCCTGTCACTTCTATTTTGCAATTGTTTTACCTTGCCAATACTATATATGTTTTTATCATTCGTATGATGTATGTATGTATTTTTATGCACCTACTCTTGTATTTTTTATCTGGGTGTATGTGCACTAATTTTAGCTTCCCTTTTTGTTCTGATAAGAACTGCATGATTTTACAGCTCATATTGTGAGACTTGGCTCCATGGAAGCAGGAGATATGTATTTAAGCATTTCTGCTGCTGCCAGACCAGATGAAGTAACTGAAAAATAAGATTGGAAGGTAGCTTCTGCCCCTCCCCCCCCCCCAAAAAAAATGTTTGCTACCTAAGATCACTGTCTCAGGTGTTCTATAACCTTCCATGAAGATAGAAGGTCACCGGGGTACCATCTGAGAGGACCAACCCTCCTTCAACACACCCAACACACAGGGGACTGCTCCAATTATATTACCCCATAAGGGAAATGGGTGATGCAAGAGGATCTCAGATATGGTAGAGAGGAGGCAGCAAAAACCTGGAATGGGGCATAAGAGGGCCAAAAGGTGTGGAACTGAAGGGGAAATCTGCACAAGTGGGCGTACTCTGAATTGGGGAGAAAGAAGTACCCAGGACGGGTAGGAAGAGAAAGGAAATGAAATGAGGTCCAAAATACTTATCCTAGTATTCTAGAGATCCAGTTCCAAAATTTTTTTTTTTTTTTTTTTTTTTTGGGGGGGGGGGGGGGGGAGGTGCAGCTGCTGGGCAGGTGGCTTTGGAAACCAATCTAGTGTAAGGCAGGCAGCAGCTGCAGACTGAGGGTCTTAAATGACAGCACTCTGGCATCCACTGTAGGCTTCTGCTATTGCTGGCTGCCTCATTTCGACTCTCACTAGGGAGCCAATCAGCAGCAATGGCTGTTCCTTTCCTTCCTGAAATGTAGTTGAAGACAAGGAGGGGAGAAGGAGCCAGTGCTGCTGACTGACAACAGAACAGCTTTTTCTGCTTCTCCCCCTCTCAAATGTTCCTGTAGAGCTGGCTCTTTGAAGTGAAATGCTCAGCAGCAAACTGAGCTGGTCCTTGGATTATCCTCCTTCCATGGATTCAGTTGCCCCTGGGCAACCTTCTTCTTCCCTGGGCTATCTGAGCCAAATATACTTCGCCTCATGCCTCATGTTCAGCTACCCTGTTTCCCCGAAAGTAAGACATCCCCCCAAAATAAGACCTAGTAGAGGTGTTCCTGAATTGGTAGATATAAGGCCTCCCCTGAAAGTAAGACCTAGCAAATTTTTGTTTGAAAGCAGGGCCGCCGAGAGCCGGACAAGGCCGCCCCCCCCCCACCCGAGGTCGCCGGGCCCCCCTCCACCCATCCTCCGTCACTCCCGGAACTAACCTTAAATGCCTCCTTTCACCTTCACAGCAAGCAGCAGCAGGGCAGATCTCTCCTTCCTTCCGTGCCCCGCCCTCGCGGACGTTACTGTCAGGCGAGGGCAGGACACGGAAGGAAGGAGTGGCCTGCCCTGCTGCTGCTTGCTGCGAAGGTGAAAGGAGGCGTTTAAGGTTAGTTCCGGGAGCGACGGAGGGCGGGCGGGCCAACCCCGATGTTTCCTCCCGAAAAATAAGACAGCCCCTGAAATAAGACCTAGCGCATTTTTGGGGGCAAAAATTAATATAAGACAGTGTCTTATTTCGGGGAAACACGGTACTTCTCTGTTTCTCCTCCTATGAGGCTTGCTGAAGTAGTTCTCCCAGCGATCTCAGATGATTGGGGGGAGGGGTATCTCTTTGTGCCACATGGCTCTTATTTGAAATTGATTTTTCTGTGGAAAATAAGTAAAATCTGTGTGGCGTGGGAATTCTGCATAAATTCTACAATTGCTCAGCCCTGCAGAATTCCCCAGATGTAGAGTGTGTACAGATCTCTAAGGTTCTATATTGTGAGGATAGCAGAGACCTCTAATGACTATTAAAATACTGGAATCTGACTTGTGATTACTCCTGCAGCTTCCAGAACAAGAGGAGGGAAACCTAGCTCTATTTGAATTCTTTGTCTTTGACTCCTGCTTCCCCAACTATTGTATGGCACGGTGAGTCCGCACCTTGAGTATTGTATTCAGTTCTGGTTGCCATATATCAAAAAAGATATAGCGAAATTAGAAAGGGTCAAGAAGAGCGACTAAAATGATAAAGGGGATGGAACTCCTCTCATATGAGAAAAGGCTAAAGAGGTTTAGGCTCTTCAGCTCGAAAAGAGAGACAGATGCGGGGAGATATGATTGAGTTCTACAAATCCTGAGTGGTGTACAACGAGTGGAAGTAAACCGATTTTTTACTCGTTCCAAAAGTACAAACACTAGGGGACGCTCGAGGAAGTTACATGGAAATATTTTTAAAACAAATAGGAGGAAATATTTAAGCGTTTGCCAGAGGAGTTGGTAACAGCGGTTAGTGTATCTGAGTTTAGAAAAGGTTTGGACAAATTCCGGGAGGAAAAGTCCATAGTCTGCTATTGAGACAGACATGGGAAGTATGTAGTATGGGATTTGTAGTATGGAGTGTTGCCACGATTTGGGTTTCTGCCAGGTACTTGTGACCTGGCATGGCCACTGTTTGGAAAACAGGATACTGGGCTAAATGGACCACTGGTCTGACCCAGTATGGCTACTCTTATGTTCTTATGTATCTCTGGCTGATACCCTGGCCATTGTATCAGATTCTGGAGGGGATCAAGAACTTTGGCTAGACCAGCCATAGTGCTATAAGGAGTAAAGAAGTGGAAAGGACTGACAGGGTTGCTGAGCCTTCTGAACTTGCCTGAATATATAGCTGGAAGAGGGGACCTGCCCACCACTACTTCGAAGGAGATGGAGTGAAGCAGTTGGAGAAACAACAGGTGATCCTGAGACGCAAGAGGGACAAAGAGTATGTCTTTTTTCTTATGCTCTGATGTCCTGGGATCTATAAAGAAAATAAGTCAACAGTGTTGTCCCATCTTATAGTAAACCAACTCTTAGGGTGTATAAGAGTAAAAGAAAATAAGTAGTCTTTTGAGAGTGGAGAGTCCTTGGAGACTGTGTTTGGTGTTATTTTTACTTTTAGCCAATAGTTATTGTTGTGATTTTTGTCCCTTTTTGCTTAAAGAGTATTTTAAGTAAAGCTTTTAGCTCAGAACACAGAGTTGATGTTAAATGGCACTGCCTGGTTAAGTGTCGCTGAATATCATGGCTGGCCCACTTAGCATGGTTTCACCAGGCAGGAGCCTCTCCTACCCAGTTAAAACTTTTTTGAATATCAAGTCCATTATTATTATTTTAACAATCTTGAATTTTTTTAAAGTACTAAAATCATTCCCATTTATGTAATAGAAGCTGTGGAAGGCACCCAGAGATAAATAGCATAAAAGGCACATATGAATTTGGGTAAAACACCATTTCTGGACATCAGTATCTGTGCTAATTCCTCCTTTCTCTGCACTGATTATTTTTTCCAGTCTCCCAACAAATTAATAATTTGCCAAATATTTGCTTCGACAACAATTATATGTTTTTGTTTACACTATTCCCACCCCAGAGGCCAAACATAATTTGAATCAACTGTACCCTTACTGAAATCCAATACTTAAAAAAATATGGAGGCATTGAAACAATCCTAAAGCCAGGTACTATACAGTAAACAGATGTTTCAAGTTTTGTGAATGTTCAAAAAACCTTTCTAGAATAATAAAAAAATATAATCACCCCGTGTAAGGCAACTCTATCCTATGTATTTTCACCTGTATCAAATACTGCTTTTACTTTTGAACTACATCCCTTATTAAGATGTTTTGTGGTTTTTGGCAAGAGCTCTGCTGCAGCAGGACCAAAGGATTAGAAAATCAGTTTGTTTGAATCTAGCCCTTTAGAGGCTGAAAGATGCTAAAAGGTTCAACTGTGAGCCAACCCCAAGCTACAGTCTGTGCTTAAATAGTCAGATTGCTTTCATGTTGTTCCTTGCAAGTAAGAAGTTCTGCAATTTCAATGCAAAGATCTGCATACAATGAAGGAATAATTATTAGAAATATTAAAGCCATATTGCAAAATATAATAAGGAAGAGACAACTTACAAATCACACCGTTACGGAAGTAAAAGCCTTACCACAGATAGCGTACATGTCCAGCAAGTCTCAGCTTATGAATAATTTCTCTACTGAGAGCTGTCACTCATTGAAATCTCTCAGAAGAAAGGTAAAGTAAGTGCAAAAGGGATGGATAAAACTGAGAAACACTGGGTAGAGCCTTCAGTGATAATTTATTGAGGAGGACTTCAATATTCATGAGTAAGAGCCAGCAAGGAAGGACAACAAAAGAAGGAAGACACTGCATCCCATTTGCATGAAAACTGGAAGTTACCACTTCTAGAGTAGAGAGCACCTTAATCCCCATAAATTCATTTACAGAACCAACTCAAGACATTTCTGAGAGTTCATGAGACGCTACTTGTTCCTGATAGTGTTCCTGAGACGTTACAGCACTTGTTCCTGAGAGTGTTTGTGAGATGCTACAGTTCCTGAGACGCTACAATGCTTGTTCCTGAGACGCTATAGTGTTTGTTCCTGTGAGTGTTGCTGAGACGCTGCAGTGCTTGCTCCCGAGAGATGCTACAGCACTTGTTGCTGAGAGAGTTCCTGAGATGCTATAGAACTTGTTCCTGAGTGAGTTCAGGTGAAGCTACAGTGCTTGTTCCTGATAGCCTACTGGGTGATTCCTGAGTTATACTTTTGCTCAGGCAGTTGCCCAGTTTTGTAGTGACTTGTCAGCCACACCCTGGTTTTCCACTGTAGTCCAAGGACTCACAGTTCCTGATATAAAAGGCAAAGGAATAGGTGTATTCTATAATAGTGCACGTAGGTTTTTGAAATACCCATGACCCGTCCATTCCATGTCCCATGGTCATGCCCCCTTATTATTGGAGCTGACTTGTAAATCAATTAAGTTGTGCGCATAATTTGGCCGTGCACCCCAAATAAGCGTGCACAACTTAAGGCACCATTTACAGAATTTGGGGGAAAATCTTCTATGACAGAGTCTTTGGAATAAACTTGATGCCCCTTAAAAACACCTCTTCCCCTCCTTAAAAGAGTTCTTCCTCTATACTGCTTAGCCAAGAGGGTGTGGTCCAGAGAAGGGGATGTAAAAACCCTAAGCATGAACAAAATAGGGAGGTTCAGAGAAGGAACAGTGCTTCAGTGTAGACCTCCATGAGTTATGGACAAGGAGCCAGCACAGTGGCGAAAAAAGAAAGTTCTCAGTTAAACGTTGTGAACTGCTATTCTCATGGCTCGATAGAAGACAGGCCTTTCCTTGTCTGATAAATGCTGACCTTAGTTTAAGTTGATATTCCTGTGCACACTGTGTCTGAGAGCAGCCTGAGAGAAACCATACCCTTTGGATTTGAACTGAAATAGAAGAGGATTTTGCTTACTCCTGAGTTACTAGCTCCACTGATTGCCTCAGGGTCCAGCTGCAACTTCAAGTTACTGTTCAGGCTCCAGCCTCTACTAAAGCTCTGGTTCTAGTTCTTGCTCCAAATTAAAGTACCAGATACAGCTCCTGGTTCGTTCCTGCCTTGCCCTCCTGGTTTGAGTTCTTGCCTGAGTCCAGTCTGTCAAGCTAAAAGCTCCCACTGCAGTCTATGCTCTTAGCTTCCATACAGTAGTAGCAAACAATGTTTCTTCTAAGGTGCACAGGAGTCCATCAGCAACATTTCAACCACCAAGTATGGAACAGCAATAATGGAGTTTCAATTGGGAAGGGCAAAACAGTTCTCTGGATCTCTTAGGGGTCCTGCTTCTCAGAACTGAAACTGCAATATTGCTATACCACTCCTAATGGTTAGAATACAGGTAGCAGACTAAGCTCACCTTAGAGGGAACATTTGGTGCAAGCTCTACTTTTAGCTCCAGGTCCAAACTTAGTTTCCAGTTCCATTTCATAATTCTGGTTCCCGCTCCAGCTCAGATTCTAATTCTTCTTCAATTTTCAGTTCCAACTCAGACTCTAGTTCTTACGCTGAGTTTCAGTTCCAGTCTAGATCTCAGGCTCCTGTTCCAGCTTCAGGATGCAGGAACACCTCTCCCTGCCTCAGAAAGCAGAGGGCAAGTACTGAGGAAATGATTGTAGAGTTTAGTAGTGGTTGTAGATGGGCACACATGATAAGCTGTATGGCCTTTATCTGCAATCATTTTCTAGGTTCCTCCATATGGAAGTGCTGCACACTGCTAGAGAATGCTAGGCTAGCTTTTCCAAACAATATTTCTATCTAATTAGTTTAGAATGCATTGGATCATGGATAATGTATTTATTAAATGGCACACCAGGACTGCATATTATACTTTTCTGAAAGTCTTGACTAAAACGATACTATATACATGCCCCATGTCTTTATTTCAATAAACACAGCTATAAATACTCTCTCTGGGATGACATAAGACTTAGTATGTCACCATGCACTTAATCAAATTAGAACAAAGAATATTTCATTAAACCAAAATGAACCTCCTCAAGGGAGTATAAGTATTTAAGAGATCTAACTGAAGGCTGGTGAGAAAGAGAAACTTTAAAAATACCATAGTCTGGAACTGCACAGGACTCCAGGAAGGTAAAACATTTATGAAACAATTTTACAGTTACATTTTTGGCCAATATTTGCCAGTGGTTGTTTTTCAAAAAATGTATTTTGCATATATTTTTCAGTGGAGGTTCCCCCCCCCAAAGTTGCAGGAAATTAAAGACTCCTTTTGCAAAACTGTGCTAGTAATTCTGGCATGGCAAATGCAATGAAGTTCATATAATTCCTATGGGTTTCTTTGCTTTTGCTGTGCTGGAATTGCTAGTACAGCTTTGTAAAAGAAGCCTTAAATACCTGAACAAATGATGAACTACATCAAAATTATGCAGTAAAGTGGTTTTTAGGATTTGTTTTTGTTCTTAGCTCAAAGGTTTGTGCAACAAAGATATCCCAAGATTCTAGACATATAGGAGGTAATTTTATAAACCATTTTCACGTGTCAATAGGCTCTTATAAAATTAAGTGAACATGTCTATGCCTTCAATCTAGGTATAGTTTATGCAGGATTTGTGCTCGAATTTTATAAAACAAATAAGCACCTATGTGTCTTTATAAAAGAGGCAAAATATAGATGTTTTCCTGCCCTATTAACCTAGGCACCCTATTATAAAATTACCCTTAAGTTTCATGAATGTTTTGCTTTCCTGAAGTTCAACAAAAGAGTAATTTTATAACAGTGCCCCTCATATAAAATGCTACCGCATATGAAAAGAATTCTATGACTGGGTGTCTGCATTTTGCACGTAAAATTACAGAAAGTCTAGGCTCTATTCTGTAATGGCATGCCTAAGTGGCATAGAGGGGCCTTTTCGATAGAATGTCAAAATCAGAATTTGGATGTTTTACAAAAACATCCAAATTCTGAACAGGAAAGAAGGTCATTTTCGAAAAAGATAGATGTCTATCTTTTGTGTTTGAAAATATAAGGATGTCTTGTGATTCGGACGTCCCTTTTTTTGTCCATTTTCGAACAAAAGACGTCCAAATGCAAGATGTCCAAAACAGAGGAGGCGTGGCTTAATGGTTAGTGCAGCGGGCTTTCATCCTGGCAACATGGGTTCAATTTTCATTGCTGCTTCCTGTGATTTTGGGCAAGTCAAATGCACAAGAGGCATTTTTTTGTTACATTTGCACCCCGCGCTTTCCCACTCATGGCAGGCTCAATGTGGCTTACATGGGGCAATGGAGGGTTAAGTGACTTGCCAGAGTCACAAGGAGCTGCCTGTGCCTGAAGTGGGAATCAAACTCAGTTCCTCAGTTCCCCAGGACCAAAGTCCACCACCCTAACCACTAGGCCACTCCTCAACTGGATATGACATCTAAGTCTGAATTTGGACGTTTGTAAAACGTCCAAAATCATAACAAGAAAGGTCATTTTCTACCAAAAAAAAAATATATCTTTTCCTTTTGAAAATGCTATTTGGGAAAACAGGGTGAGGGTGGGTTAGGTGAGAGACAGAGCTGGGTCTCACCTAACCCACCCTTCATCCTGTTAGACTGTCACTGAAATGCTTTGATGTTTCACACATATACTGTCATCTATCAACATTTGCTTATTTCCAATCTTTCAAAGAAGGGCTACCTTCGAAAGCTAATCAAAAAATGTATTAAGTTATGTACATTAAAAAAGGGATCTTCTTATTTTCCTTTCCATGTTTTATATTCTCCCAGGCTGAAACTGAAACAACAGCCAGTATCTGTCACGTATGTGAATGTTTCCTTGTTTGTGCTCACCTCGCCCTCTGGTGGTCAGAACCGGTGGCTGCTATGGACTGTCACCCATTCCAGACTTCAGCCAAGTCCGGTCCAAATCTTCTGGGCTGCCAGACTTGCTTCTCTTGTTTGTGCCTGAACAGCACACGTAGCTGCCTTGTGATTCCTGCAGCTGAGCTTCAGCAGCTGATGGGCTTTATTAATCACCTGGAAACTTCTGTGTTTCCCTTTGCATCGTCTAAGGTCCCTGGTTTGTTGGTGCTTTGTTGCACTTCTGCCTAGTCTGGTTTCTTGTATAGTTCCTTGTCTGATTTTAGTTAGTCTGTGTGTAGTTTAGCTTAGGTTTATTGCTTATTTCTTAGTCTTGTTTCTGGTTTGTATTCTTGGTCTAGTTTCTGTTTGTCTATGTCTCTTGCTTAGTGGCTGCTCTGCAGCTTTCAGTCCTGTCTCTTCACTGTCAGTGTTTGTACCCTGTTTCAGTGGCTGCTTGTCAGCTTTCAGTTTCTGTCCTTTAGCTTGTCCATTTCCTGCTTTATGTAGTTTTGTCTGTCTGTGACTCCTACCCAGTTTCCTGCCTTGCTGCCCATGTATATTCCTTTCCCCTCTGACCCTCAGTCTCTGTTCAGTCTAGTTGGTATTCAGTTCCTGCCCTGTCCGGTAAGTCCTGCCGGCCGCCTGCACCCAGGGGCTCAACTCCTGGGGAAGAGCGGTCAAGTGCAGGTGAAGTCTAGCTGTTTCAGTCAGAGTTCTGCCTTGCCTGTGGTGTGGGGTGGTTTTGCCTGCCACTGCCGCTCCTCGGCAGTGGCCCAAGGGCTCACGAACCTAGTTACTGCCTTGAAAGCCTGACAGTATCTGCTGAGTAATTTCAAACTCCAGGTCAATCAGAGCCCACAACAGTCAGGTTTTAAATAAAAACTAGTTACATCTGTACAGGCACTTATCTGTTCGCCAACTAAAAGAAACAGAAGTCAATCCTCTGTAACAGCTACATACACCATCTGCTGGCCAAACAGGAGAAATACCCTTCAGACATATTTAAGGAAAATATCCAATATATTTTACAGGCTTAAAACACACGGTTTCTTCACAATAACCTTTACAGAATAAGGCCCAAAACATCTATATATAAAAAGGTTTTATACTCTGTGCGTTAATCTTTTCAGGATATTAAAAAAAAACCCAGTACAAATTAAAAACCTAGAAAATCAAGCCACTGGGATGTAGAAAGGCCTAGCATTATTTCCCAGGTATACCTCTCACCATTGCTCCCTTATCTTGTCTTCTGAGCCCTCCAAAACCCAGTACTCCCAACTGTACACCATTATATGAACCTTTATTTATTTATTTATTTGCTGCCTTTGTATCCCACATTTTCCCACCCATTTGCAGGCTCAATGTGGTGTACATTATGCCGCAATGGCAATCGCCATAGCGGAATGAAAAGATCAGAATGATTACACAATTAAGGTACTTTATGGGTGAAGGGAGCACCTTATTTGGGTACAGTAAGTTTTTAGTGAGTTTGGAGGGCTCAGCAGAAGAAATATATTTTATTTTATTTTTGTTACATTTGTATCCCACGCTTTCCCACTCATGGCAGGCTCAATGCGGCAGGCAATGGAGGGTTAAGTGACTTGTCCAGAGTCACAAGGAGCTGCCTGTGCCGGGAATTGAACTCAGTTCCTCAGTTCCCCAGGACCAAAGTCCACCACCCTAACCACTAGGCCACGCCTCCTTTTTGGACGTTTTTCTCTTTTGAAAACAACTCCACCCACATTCCACCTAAACATCTTCCCTAAGCATGCCCACAGTAAGAGTCAGTATTGATCAAAGTAAGGTAAAGGTAAAGCAAAGATGTAACATATAGATAGGTAAGAGTAAGAGGAGTTAGAAAGCAAGGTGACTGATTTAAAGAAAGTTATACATGAGGTCAGAGAGGTGGTTAAATATTATCTCAGCTAGCATAGGAGTGCATAAACAAGTCCTGCTGCAGTATATGCAGCCCAAGTCACTCCTTGTGTTTGTGAGTGAGACTAACTGTCTTGTCTTTTGTTGGTGAGCCCTTAGGTCCCGCAAGGCCCAGGACCTCAGAGGACAGCCGTGCAACCCTGAATCTTCACCCGCGGCGGCCGCCGTTCACCAAGGGTTGAGCCCCCAGCTGCAGGCGGCCAGCAGGACTGCTGGAACCACGGGGTTGACGGACTGACCTGGCTAGTAGTCCACACACACAGTGTTAGGATAGCGGCTAGCGAGGGCGGCTAGCAATCCTGTAGAATATCAGCACAGTCTTAGGATAGCGGCTAGCAAGGGCGTCTAGCAATCCTGTAGAATATCAGCACAGTCTTAGGATAGCGGCTAGCAAGGGCGGCTAGCAATCCTGTAGAATATCAGCACAGTCTTAGGATAGCGGCTAGCAAGGGCGGCTAGCAATCCTGTAGAATATCAGCACAGTCTTAGGGTAGCGGCTAGCAAGGGCGGCTAGCAAGGCACGGGTCCTGCATCGGCAACAGAACCGGAAGCAAGGAGGTTCCTTGGTTCCTAAGTTTAAATATCGCGCCATCCCGCCCTCAGAACGAAAAGCCACCAATCCGGCCCCAGGAAGTTAGCAGCGTCCCTGGATAGGCTCTGCCCGACCTACAGGCGGAGTCATCCCCCGGGTTCGCCAATCAGGGGCGCCGTAGGTGGAGCGTCAGAGCCTCCTGGCTCTGACGCGAGGGAGACGTCGGCTCCGGCGCCGCCATGTTGGCCGGCGCGAACCTCCTCCCGACCGCCCCCTCCTATGAGACCGGCGTTCCCTCCGGCGGCCGCCGATCCCGGTCTGACCTGCCAGGCCCGCAGCCACGCCGGCTCCTCCGCGGGCCCTCTCCGACCGTCCTTCGGTGCTGTGGAGGCCGCGTGCTCCCGCTCCCCACCGCGGGAGCGCAGGTATGGGCGCGAGACGCCACGCGGAACGCGACACTAACAAGTTAGTTACTTCTTCCATTAAAGGCCTGGTTGAAGAGCCAAGCTTTCACCTGCTTCCTGAAGTAGACAGACTTGTGTTAAGCGAAGGCTTTCATGCAGTGCATTCCAGAGTGTGGGGGCTACTCCGGAGACAGCTCGCTTGGGGGTATCACATCGTGTAATGCCTTTTGGAGAGGGTGTGGTTAGTGGTAGTCCTTGAGAGAACCTTAGTGTCCTTGGCGGTGTGTAAAGGATCATCCTATTCTTCAGGTACTCAGGGCCATTTCCTTTAGCCCTGTATTCTACTGGTAACCAATGAAGTTTTTACAAAAATGGTGTGATGTGATCACGTCGCTTGCAACCTTCTATGAGTCTTGCTGCTGCATTCTGAATCAATTTAAGCTGGTGCAGGCCCTTTGTAGTCAGACCGTTGTAGAGTGCAATTACAGTAATCCAGTCTTGATGTTATCGTGGCATGCACAACTGGGATAAGATTTACCTTCTCGATGTAAGGAAAGAGGCAGCGTAGCTGTCACAAATAGTAGAAGTAGCTCTTGAAGGTTGCTTGGATTTTGAGAGTCGGAGTAAGTGTTGAATCTAAGTGTATTCCAAGGTTCCTGACTTGTGATTTGAGGGGGAGTTTGTACTTCCCAAAAGGGATTTTGATGTCAGGTATGTATCCACTTGTATTAGGGACCCAGAGAACATCAGTTTTACTTGGGTGAGGCAAAGTTTGTTGTGTTTAGCCCATTCTTGAATTGATGTTAGTCAAGTAATCAGTTTATTCAAGGTTGTAGGTAAATCAGGTCCAATGGGTATGAGTAGCTGCATATCGTCCGCGTAGATGCAGAACTGAGTGTCCATTGACCGAATCAGCTCAGCTAGTGGCTTGAGGTAGATATTGAACAGAATAGGTGACAGTATTGATGTTTGTGGTACCCTGCAGGTCAGTGTCCATGGTGGTGATGAGTTGCTGCCAAACATAATTGATTGTTGCCTGTCCGATAGATAGGTTCTGAACCAGGCAAGAACTGTTCCATTGATACCTGTTTCTGTCAGTTGTGCTAGCATGATATGATCCACAGTGTCAAAAGCTGGTAGCATTACTAACATTGAGGCGAATCCCTTGTCTAGGTTTCTGTGAAGATCATCTAGTAGGGATATGAGGCCTGTTTCTGTTCCATAACCGGGTCTGAATCCAGATTGACATTGATCTAGCCAGTTTCTCTCTTCTAGCCAATCACTGAGTTGAACGCAGACTGTTTTTTTCCATGAGTTTCCCTAGAAATGGGATACTGGCTGGTAACTTTCAAGTTTGTCCTGGTCAAGGTTGTTTTTCTTTAGCAAAGGGTGAAACCACTGCCCTTTTTAATGCTGTTGGTAGTTGTCCATTAGAAAGCAAGGTGTCCACAAATTTTTGTGGCGCCTTCTATGAGGCCCATGCTTGCCTGCTGCACTCTGATGGGCAGGGGTTCGAGGGAGCAGGTAGTTGGTCGAAGGTCTCTTAGGATTTTGTCAAGGCTCTCCTCTGTCACTGGATTAAAAATGTCCCATCTGTCTCTGTCAGGAGGGGGCAAGTTTGTGCACCCCTGGTTAACTGGTTGCAGCAAAATCATTGCAGTTCAGTTTAGACTGGACAGGCTGGTTCTGTTGTGGGGGTTGCAGTAGGCTGTTTACTATACTGAACAACTGCTTGGTTGAATTGGCAGCCTGTGCAATGCATTGCAAGAAATACTGTTTTTTGGTTGCTGTTAATGCTTGGTGATACTTTGCCGTGTGCTTCCTACAGTTTAGCCTACCTTCATCCAGGCAAGATTTACGCCATCTCCTTTCCAGTTCCCGTCCTTTGCATTTAAGGATCCGAAGTTCTAGAGAAAACCAAGGTGAGCATTTGTGTGTGGGCATAAGACCTTTTTTAATGGTGCCATTTTCTCTAAGGTCTTGGCTAAGTGTATATTCCAGATGTCAAATTGTTCTGATACTGTAGTTGTCTTTTCATCCACATGTGGATAGTCCAAAGCCTCTAAGAAATTTCCAGTGGTCAGATTTTTTTGAGAACTTATACAAAAACATCAAATATGTGGGAACCCTTCAATCTTAAGGCCTGATAAGAAAATGTCCTCTCTAAAGACTCTATCAATCAAGTGGACAGTCACCCCAGTGTAAAATTTTCTCTGAGTTAACCAGCAGACTTGTAATAGAGACATATGTATGTTCACAATGAATTGCAACGAGCTTCCCACTTCAATGTGACACAACTCATCACTGTTCTGTTTGGCTAGAGTCCAATAATCTCTTCAACAAAGACAGGCAACTCCATTGTTTTTATCGGCCATATTCACTGAATAGCAAAATTTAATATTAAATGTATTTATTTATTTAGATTTTGCTCACACCTTTTTCAGAAGTAGCTCAAGGTAAGTTACATTCAGGTACTCTGGATATTTGTCTGTCCCAGGAGGGCTCACAATCTAAGTTTGTACCTGAGGCAATGGAGGGTTAAGTGACTTGCCCAAGATCACAAGGAGCAGCAGTGAGATTTGAACCAGCCACCTCTGGATTGCAAGACCAGTGCTCTAACCACTAGGCCACTCCTTGGTGACAAGGTTTGCAATAGCAAACTCCTGTTCCCAGTTTTGCTGTTTCATTTGGTTTACTGAGGGATCATCATTTACATCTCCCTTCCACTTTTACATGAAAGTATCAGATGTAACTGAGTAAAAGTATTAAAAATTGGTGAAATTATTACTTCAGTAAAAGTAGCAAATATTATCCTGTACTTCTTTATAAGTAAAAGTGATAAAACTTTAACTTACGTACAGTAACTAATTATATTTACATTGTTACTATACAACACTGGTAAGAGTATGCACTATCATCTACCATGCGTGCTATTAGGCCTGACCTAATTTTATAAGAGGCTTTTCACGCACAAAAACAGTTTATAAAATTACTCTTAAACTTTCCTGGTATAAAGCCCTTAAAATGGATGTTTCAATTAGAAGGAATTCAAAAGTCCCCAGTGTTCTACAGCACTTAACTGAAAGATGAGGTGCATAAAAATAGCTCAAGAAAAAGAGAAAAATGGAAAAGGAGCTGATTTTCATCTCTTTTACTTTTTCATGAGGCTTCTGAAAGTTCTGATGATGGTATTTGGTCATTATGATTAACAGATACTTCATCCAATAATTTATTTCATTCTGATATGAAGTATCAGCATGATGGAAAAGTAAAAGGTAAGCCCAGAATCATTATAACTGTCACTCTCCTCCACTTGCTTCATTTGAAACTACATTTTTCGCCATTCCTCTTATTAATGTTCTTTTTCTCTCCTTTCTTGGTTTTCTTGACCCAGTCCATTTTATTTACTGCCAGTGCTGTAGCTCCTTCACTAGCTGGTGAGAGAGAGGTCTGTCAGTTACCATGATCACTGTAGTCATTCAGTGATTGGACTCTTCTTGGCTGAGCAACAGATGACCTCTTAAATATGGGCTTGGTGCCATAAAAAATGGAAATGTAATCCTAAACTTGGCACCCCTGGCATTTGATTCTTTAGGTTGGAATGCTTTTGAAAGTCCACCTGTCACAATCAGGATTTTACCTGGGTGATGTTCAAGCTTAAGGTCATATTTCTGTATCTGTAGGAAGAATTTTGAATACTGAAAAGCATATATCACCTCCAATCACTTACTTGTATAAGCATTAAGCAGTTTGTGACAAGTCACAGATGCAACTGCTTGAACTTCTGTAGCCAAATACAAAACCCAGGCCCTCTTTAACAAGGCATACTTTCACTTGGAAGACTGTTGCAAAGATTGTAGGTAAAAAATTACCCACAGAATTTGCAGCTGTGCAGGCAGTAGGAAAATTGCACCCCCCCCCCCCCCCCATGTTTACTGATGACTATATCCATTTCATTAAAACATATTTTTCTGAGAAAATGGTAATACTTGCTACTTATTTTCATTTTCTAGGATTCATCAATAGGCAGAGAATTTCATTATATTTTTCAAATGAATATGTCCATGTAATAGACTCTTTTCTCAGAATAACAACCGCATTTATTAACTGATTCAGTTTTATTTTTACATAGCTTTCTGTAAAGCTGGAATTTTTATTATAATATTCATTTCAGGACTGAAGTAGTTTTATATTTTGCCTATTACATAGTTTTAACTTCTACAGAAAATATCATGATACTTTTCCTCCATATTTTCCCTAGAATTTATAGTAACGATATCACCATAGCATTACAAGTTTTTGATTCTAAATTGGCACTTCCTGGTAATAATCTGCAGCATAAATATAGCCTTTTTAAACAAGTGCAACTTTTATAATCCCTGTCATGGGTTATCAAATCCAATATGTATTTTTTTTTTCAGTTCAACCATCTCCAGACCAGATCCGAACCTCAACGTCAATTAAATCATGCAAAAAAGAACCCTAACAACTCCCCAATGCCTCCACAGATCTCCTTTACTCTCCCATTAACACAATGTATTCTGAGAATCTTTCAGGCTGGAGTGATACCTGATTGCTCCTTTCTCATGGATACCAAAATTCAAATTGGTACTGACTGACCCATAGCTCCATTTTTGCCCTGAAAACGTCAACTGAACAGCAGGTTAGTATTTTGTAAGTGCATTAAAATAAAGTGAGCATCGATGTGCATTAAAATATTTTGAACATTGTTGTCGGGGGGGGGGGGGGGGGGGGGGGGAGTGACTCCTGCTTGCAGAGGGAAGCCTTTTCTGCACTGGATGGGAGCATAGTTTAAAGCAGTGAGCCACAGCCACTGACCCAGCCTCTGCGGGGGTGGGGGAACAGAAAGTGTTTCTTTTGGGGGGCTAGTCTGTGTCAGACAATGGGAAGGGCAAGCTTCACTAGACTTACAACCCCCCCCCCCCCTTTTTACAAAGCTGCGCTGTGGTAATGCCGACACAACCCATTCAAAGTGAATGGGAAAGGGAAAGGCAATGGGACTTGATATACCGCCTTTCTGAGGTTTTTGCAACTACATTCAAAGCGATTTACATATATTCAAGTACTTATTTTGTACCAGGGGCAATGGAGGGTTAAGTGACTTGCCCAGAGCAACAAGGAGCTGCAGTGGGAATCAAACTCAGTTCTCTATGATCAAAGTCCACTACACTAACCACTAGGCTACTCCTCCACTCCACTATATCAGCATGTTACATGGAGGGGCATAATCGAATGGGGCGCCCAGGTTTTCCTTAGGGCGTCCTCGCAGGACGTCCCCGCGGAGGGGCAGGGAACCCCGTATTATCGAAACAAGATGGGCGTCCATCTTTCGTTTCGCTAATACGGTCAGGGACGCCCAAATCTCAACATTTAGGTTGACCTTAGAGATGGTCGACATAAATGTTGAGATGGTCGACCTTAGAGATGGTCGTCCCAAGGATGTCCATCTCAAAAACGACCAAATCCAAGTCATTTGGTCGTGGGAGGAGCCAGCATTCGTAATGCACTGGTCCCCCTGACATGCCAGGACACAAACTGGGCACCCTAGGGGGCACTGCAGTGGACTAACTGATGCACTAACTGAATGGAAAAAGTCCTTCCCTTACCGATCCCTTAGCGATTCGGAAAGGAACTGGCATGCATGAAGGAAACTGCATGCAAATGAGCTGCTCACTGTTAGCTCATTTGCACACGATTTCCTTCCTAAGGAGGGAAAGCCAGTGCAGAGCAGCCAAGCATTATGCGTGGCTGCTCTGCGCATGCTAAAGACGGCTTCATACATACAGACTAGCTGCGTGTATAATAGCCGTCTACAACCTTAGAAAAAAACAAGTCCAGGTGAAAACATCCAAGTGCTCGTCATGGACATCTTTTTTTTTTTTTAAGAGTATGGGTGAAGGACATACTTCACTATGCCTCTGTCCCTGCCATGATTTGCTTTAATCTATTTTAATATTCATAAGCTGATTTGTAGGCATTTGCAGAATGCGAGTCATGAAGATTTTATCTGTGTTGCACCGGATTTGTTATTAATACTGGTGATGCTCACATGATTGTTGCCAATATCTCATGTTAAATGACAAATATGGCATTTAACAAGTATTGCTGTATTATCATGACATTTAATAAGTATTGCTGTATTATCATGGCTTAGGAAAACAGTCTCTTAAAGCTATCTAGCTTATTATTAGGAACAAGGCTCATCCATTCCTCAATCATGCATCTTTATGCAGCTTAAATATAATTTCTGTGTGTTGGTGTTCAGATTCTCTTTTTCATTTTGGATATTAAACTACACTGCAAATCAAAATAATTAAAGCATCCATATTTCTTAAATTCTTTCTCAAATACAGAGTG
The DNA here is from genome assembly GCF_901765095.1 of Microcaecilia unicolor. NCBI lineage: Eukaryota > Metazoa > Chordata > Amphibia > Gymnophiona > Siphonopidae > Microcaecilia > Microcaecilia unicolor. The sequence goes on along the minus strand of NW_021963344.1, from coordinate 94,108 downwards.
TTGATTTGTCTTATCATGTTTCAAGACCCATATCCTCTGTTAGCATGTAAATTTTCTTTTCTTACATTTCTTGAAATTAACTGTGCTTTTAAATGATATCCATGGTCCTGACAATAAAAATTGCCACATGAAATCTAGCTAAAGTCAATATCTGTTGCCTGCCACATCTGCACTATTTTCTGTGAGTTACATTTTTACTGACAATCTGATGTTTATTTCTGATCTTGATTACTATTCCAGCTCTCATTAGAGAGTCAACCAACTCCACGATTCTAAGACTGTTTTTTAAATTTGAGGTCTGCTAAAAGGCTTGCTATTGCTTCTCCTTCATGTTGTAGTAGGAAATGAAATAAATATCTATCATGGGATTAATTTTTTATAGGTATGCTTTACAATCAGTAAAGATATTTTCAATGCACCTGTTGACTGAACAGAAGTTTTAATGATGGGCAGACTGCAACCAACACATACATCAAAAAAATCAAATGGCGAAATAGCCATTTCCAATCTTGAAAAAGTCTCTGCTTTTGGTTCGAAAATTGCCTTTTTCTAGACGTATTAGGGGAGATTCTATATATGGCACCTAAAAAAAATCATTACTTAAATCAGTGCCAACTAAATATATTCTATAATCTAAGCACCAATTATAGAATATGCTTAGGTGATATTTCAGCACCTAAAACTATGCACATCCATTTATACAAATGAAAACATAGCGTAAATCTCGTATTTAGATTTAGGCGCATTGGGCCATATTCTATAACTTGGCGTGAACATTTCAGAACGCCCATGAAATGTCCATTTCCCCGCCTATAACTGCGCATCTTTTTGCCTGTGAGAGGGAGAAATCTGGAACACATCATTACAGAATACGCGTGGAGGGGTATAATCGAAAGGGACACAGATGTTTTGTTGAGGACATCCTCACAAAGCATCCCAATGGAGGGGCGGGGAAACCTGTATTATCGAAAGATTTAGGTCATCCTTAGAGATGGTCGTCCCTAGACTTGGTCGTTTCTGATTTTCGGCGATAATGGAAACCAACGACGCCCATCTCAGAAACGACCAAATGCAAGCCCTTTGGTCATGAGAGGAGTCAGCATTTGTAGTGCACTGGTCCCCCTGACATGCCAGGACACCAACTGGGCACACTAGGGGGCACTGCAGTGGACTTCAGAAATTGCTCCCTGGTACATAGCTCCCTTACCTTGTGTGCTGAGCCCCCCAAAACCCAGTACCCACCACTGTACACCACTACGATAGCCCTTACGGGTGAAGGGGGGCATCTACATGTGGGTACAGTGGGTTTGTGGTGGGTTTTGGAGGGCTCACATTTACCACCACAAGTATAACAGGTAGGGGGGATGGGCCTGGGTCCGCCTGCCTGAAGTGCACTGCACCCACTAAAACTGCTCCAGGGACCCGCACATTGCTGTAATGGACCCGAGTACGACATTTGAGGCTGGCACAAAATATTTTTAAAGACTTTTTTTGAGGGTGGGAGGGGGTTAGTGACCACTGGGGGAGTAAGGGGAGGTCATCCCTGATTCTCTCTGGTGGTCATCTGGTCAGTTCAGGCACCTTTTTGTGTCTTGGTCGTAAGAAAAACAGGACCAGGTAAAGTCGTCCAAGTGCTCGTCAGGGACGCCCTTTTTTTCCATTATGGGTCGAGGACGTACATGTGTTATACACGCCCAAGTCCCGCCTTCGCTACACCTCCGACATGCCCCCGGGAACTTTGGACGTCCCTGCGTCAGAAAGCAGTCGGGGATGTCCAAAATCGGCTTTCGATTATACCGATTTGGGCGACACTGTGAGAAGGACACCCATCTTCCGATTTGTGTCGAAAGATGGGCGTCCTTCTCTTTCAAAAATGAGCCTGTTAGTGAGTTGTGCGCCTAAATTTTAATCAGTGCCAATTAGTACTCATTATTGCTTGTTAAGTGCTGTTATCAGCACACCTTAGCTTGTTAAGTTGCTCGCATTGTTATAGAATCTGGGCTGATTGAATCTCAGTGAGTTTTTCTTTTGGGTCCATTGTAGAAAAAAAACATATCCAAGAGAAAAACACCCAAAAACCAGCAATTAGGATGTCTGGGGCCATCATTCTTAGTAGACTGGCCACACAGACTTCCCAGCAGAGCAGTGGGGTGGTCTAGGGAGCACTGCAGTAGACTTCACATAAAAGGTCCCAGGTACACATCTCACCATAACCCCCTTAAAATGTAGGGTGATCCCTCCAGGGACAGAGAAAAACCTATTGTACCTCACTACAATAGCCCTCAAGCTTGCAGGTGTCACCTATATGTAGGTATAGTAGGTATTCAGTGTTTTTTGGAGGGCTCACACATTCCACCACAAGTGTAGCAGTTAGAGAGGGATATAGACTTGGGTCTCCTTCTCTACAGCCCACTACACTGACCACTAGGCTACTGTGGGACCTGCCTGCTGCTCTAAAAAGAATGTCCATCATATCTGAAGCTGTCATAAAGCCTGGTGTTATGTCTCTGCCTCAGTGGCATGCTCTCATTCATCTCGCCCCCTGGTGGTTGCAATGGACTGTCTGTTGATGGTTTTCCTGGTTCCAGAAGTCATGCCGGTCCGGTCCGGATTTTCTAGCCTGCCAGTTGGTCTCGAGACGTTTTGGAACTCAGCTGTTTCCATACCTGGTGAACTCCCTGGCTGTTGGCCTTTATTAACCTCTTGGAAGCTTCCCTAGTTTGCCTTGCAACAGATGTCTTCAGAGGTTTTTCTTCTGCGAGTGTTTGTTGCTCTGCTCCCTTTGCTACCCTCAGTATTTTGCTTTTGGAACTTTGCCTGGACTTGGACTTAGACTTTGCTTGCCGCCTGCCTTTGGAACTTTTGCCTGGATCTGACTTTGCTTTTGCTCGCTGCCTGCCTTTTGAACTTTTGTCTGGACCTGACTACTGCTTTTGCTTGCCGCCTGCATAGAGACTTCTGCCTAGACCTGACTTTGCTTTTGTTTGCCGCCAGCCTTTGGAACTTTTGCCTGGACCTGACTTCTGCTTCGTCTGGCTGCCTGCCTAAGAGGCTTTGCCTAATCCAGGTACTTCAGCTCTGCCTGTACTGGTGTGGGGTGAGTGTTCCTCCTGCCGCTGCCGTCCCTCGGCAGTGGCCCAAGGGCTTACTATCCAGTGTTTTGTGTGAAGCGTGATACCTAGTATGTACTGTCACATCTTAGGGGGGTGGGAGGGGGTCTGTGACCACTGGGGAAGTAAAGCAGGATTATGCGTTAATCTCTCCAGTGGTCATTTGGTTATTTAGGGTACCTTTTGGTCACTTATTTGTGACTGAAACAGGTCTAGTTAAAATTTGGCTCTAAATGTTTTTGTTTTGTTCCATTATTGCAGAAAAATGTCTATCTTTTGGTGCTGCCCATGTTCCACTAAAAACATGCCCCCTTGAAATTTGGACGAAATGTGGAGAAAAACGTCTAAAATCAGAGTGTTGAAATTTGCAACTTTGATGTTTTTGAGAGAAAAGCGTCCATCTGCCACCTTATGACTTTTTTAGACTTTCTTTTGTTTTGAAAATGAGCCCCTTAATTTATTCAATCTGCCTGATTTTTAAAACCATTTTACTGTCCAGAAACGGCTCCTGGCCAGTTAAATGGCACTTAACCAGCTGTTTGGAAGCCAATTTAAGTTGCCAACATAGCTGGAATATTTTTGGTGAGTTTAAACTTAACTGACCAGTGCAAATATCAGCTTGGCTGGTTAAATTTAAACCTGCCCAAAAACACCCAGATATTCAAAGCCGGTCACCGGAAACAGCATGGAACTGACGGGCTCGGTGCAGACCACGGGATGTAGCCCAGCTACCTCCCATGGTCTGAATATCGGCCACAATATATTACTCACCCAGAACAGGGTAGGGAATAAATTAAGAAAATATAGGTAATATAAATAGAATAGAACTAAATAAATATATAGAGCACAGACACTAAAAACACTCATGAAACTTCTTTGTGTTAGGGTTACCATATGGCTCCAGAAAAAGGAGGACATATTGAACCAGTCCTGGTTTTGCTTCCATTGAAAGTAATGGAACTAAAACCCAGACTGGCTCAATCTGTCCTCCTTTTTCTGGAGCCATATGGTAACCCTACTTCGTGTACCTCTTAAATCTCTCTTATCCAGTAAAAAAAAGGTCACTCTCCAAGTATTATTTATCCAATGCCAACTCATATAGTGCTAGCAGAGTCCCAACCTCACACAGATTTTTCCTCATCCTAAAAAAATGAGAACTCCATTATCTAAAAAATAAACAAAAACAACAGCTAGTTTATAAAAACCATGATTTTTAACTTTTTTTTTAATGCACTTACAAAATACTAAGAATCCAATAAATCGACAGTGAATTATCAGTAAAAAGCAAACCTTAAACAATGCAATTCTTGTAATACAGTAAAAGGGAATTCTATAATTTAGTGCCTAAAGAAAGGTGCCAACTGGGTGCACAAGTTATAGAATAATAGTAGCTATGTGTGTGTTTGTTGCTACAAATTGGCATTTATGAGCAGCCTTGTCTCTGTTGTGCTTGCCATGATAACATCAAGACCAGATTATTATAATGTACTCTACACTGGTCTGACTACAAGTGGTTTGCACCAATTCCGATTGATTCAGAATGCTGCATCAGTGTACTTGAAGAACAGGCTCCTCCTCTACACACTTTCAAGGTCACTAAGGTCCCCCCAAGGAGTTTCCCTAACCACACTCTTTCCAAAGGGCATCACAGGATGTGAAACCTGCAAGCGAGCCTTCTCCGGAGTAGCCCCCACACTGTGGAATGCACTGTCTGAAAGGCTTCGCTTAACACTAGACTATCTCTACTTTAGGAAGCAGGTGAAAGCTTGGCTCTTCAACCAGGCCTTTAATAGAAGAAGAAAATGACATCGGCCGCACATAGAATTCACTTAACACAAGACTATCTCTACTTCAGGAAGCAGGTGAAAGTTTGGCTCTTCAACCAGGCCTTTAACGGAAGAAGTAAATGCCACCGGTTGCACATACTATAGCAGGACATGTTTATCCACTCCTACCCTAGCTAAGATAATGTTCACGCAACTTTCTTTAAACTAGTCCCTTATTTTCTCACTCCTGTTACTCTATCTTATCTATTTATATGTTTCATCTCTGTGTACACCCTATGCTGTCTATTAAAATGTTTTATTGTGTATTATGTTGACATTGTACTGTAGCATACTATGCCATACTTTGTATTGTTGTTTGAATATTTTTACTGCTGTAATTCTCTATTGCTTATGTTTGACTTATTCTTGCTGTACACTGCCTTGAGGGGCCCTTTTACAAAGGTGTGGTAGGCTCTACGCGTGTGCAGTGTCTACCAAAATGAGACTACCGCCAGGCTAGTGCACCCATCTGGCGGTAATTTTGATTTGGTGTGTACCCATACTGCCGAGGCAAATTATTTTCTTAGTTCCTAACGTGTGTGGCGTTTCCGGCATTAATTGGCAGTTGGTGAGTGTTGACTGGTCACCATGTGTGTAGCATGTGAACCCTTACCACTAGATCAATGGGTGACGTTAAGGGCTCAGGCCGTAAATAGGAGCGCACTGGTTTCAATTTTACCGTAGGTCCTTTTACCAGCCCATTGAAAAAAAAGCCCTTTTCCCCAGATGCAGTAAAAGCTGTCCTAGCGCGTGCCAAACACATGCCCACACTACTGCAGGCCACTTTTTGCCATGGCTTAGTAAAAGGACCCCTTAGTGAATTCCTTCAAAAAGGCAGTAAATAAATCCTAATAAATAAATAAATATTAGGTGCTATTGTATAATAAATTAGCCAAAATTGCTTAGCTTGTAGGTTTACGGGGGTGCAAAAGTGAGCAGAGAATTGGCAGGTCATGGGCGTGTCTCTGGCGTACATGCACACTTAGGCACCAACAGTTATGACTACCATTCACTTGATGTAACTTTTGGTGCCTAACTTTAGACAAACCAATGCCAACTTACACTCATATTCTATAATAGAATCATGGTAAGCAGATGCCATTATAGAACTGGTGCTACGCGCACAGCATTGGGGCACATAAATCTAGGTGCCAATTTATAGAATTGCACCCTTAACCCTTTCTGAAAGATCCCATAAGTCTGTAATTTAGGCAGACATTAAAGAAACACGAGTTAATGCTGTGCTTTTTTTGTATTATAAAAGGTATAGCAATCATATGCACAGCTGTCCTTAGAAAATGGGAAACGCAACCTGGGCTGTGCCCCAATAGTAACCACATCCTTTTAATCAATCACAGAGCCTATGACAAGGTGATATTGCAAATATTACAGCACGCCCTAGATCACCACACCTCTTGTTGGGAAAATCAAACAGACGGGACCTCTATAGGTCTCTACACAGACAAACATTTACTTCAGTCACATATGTACAGCATTTGTCAGACCTTCATCTAATACAAAAAAAAAAAAGTAATTTCTTGCTTCAAAAGTTTCATCTTAATGATTCGAATTGAATGACATTCTGGTTTAGGAATATAGAGCATGTATAGTATATAAACACTAGGCACCTTCTAATTATGTTGTTATATTTCTTTTGAGATTCTGACCTTATGAATGATATTGTTATATCTCTTTCTTTACCTCCCCCTGATAGTTTTGTGGACTACGGGCACTTTGAGGACTTTTATTTATTGAAAGCAATTTCTTCAGATTACTGCTGTATCTTGATTTCTCTTTTCTTTAATTAAAAAAAAGAAAACAAATTGGGCTTCTCTCTTTCCAGCCTCTCCAAGTTCTCATTGGCTACTGTTACTCTTCCAGTACAAAGATTAGTCATTAAAAACCATGCAAAACGCTGCTAACTAGACATGATGGCATTTCCTCTTTTTATGCCAAACTCCATTGGCTGCCCATTGAAGCCAGGATTCTCTTAATATATGTAACACAGCATAACTAATTATCATACTAGACAATTTATAATCTTCACTTCCTTCGACCCCTTGATGCCTGATCCACACCTACCTCATCTGACCACAATATAACGTTGTATCTGTTATCAACTGAATTGACAAACGCCTCTGTGGTACTATGCAAGCCACATTGAGCCTGCAAATAGGTGGGAAAATGTGGGGTACAAACAGGAGCGTAGCCAGACGACAAATTTAGGGTGGGCCAAAAAAAATCATCTCTTCTCCATCCTCCTTGGCCCTCCTCCGGTGCTCTCCCCACTCTCCTTGGCCCTCACTGGTATTAATTCCCCCCCTAATCAAACCAAAAGAAATACCTGAGCTGGTGGGGATCTGCAAGCCTCGCCACCTGAAGACCACCTTCTAGCAGAATGAACACTTACACCCTGCGCAGCTGGTAGTAATGTCACAGACAGCTGCTGACATGGCCAGGCTCTGCGTATGCATGCAAACTCAGCGACACTGCTGGTTGACTAGGGTGTAAGTGCTCTTTCTGCCGGGAGGAGATCTTTGGCTGGAGGGACTTGCAGATCTCTGCCAACCTTGCCTACGGAGCACTGAATTTGGGTGGGCTATGCCACTGAGTACAAATGTAATAAATAAATAAATAAATATTGGCTAGCTTTTTATTCAAGTTATTACATGGGTTAGCTCCACATTACTTATATTTTCATTTCCAAATTGCAGTCTCTTTAAGGACTAGAAGGTCTAACTGTTTGTATTTATTTTCATTTCCCTCTCCTAGAGGAAGAAAAAGATTGAGGATGCTTGAACTGACATTAGCGTATCAAGTTGCCAAATATTGGAAATAACTTGCTCAGATATTTCTTTAGTCCTATTCATACTTATCATTTAGGAAAACGTTCTGCTCTTCCAAAAATTCAGTGTACAAAAAAGCTTTTAATGTAATGTGATCTCTGCTTCTTTTTGTTTTCCCAGAGGCTTGTTCTGGTTCTTTTTGCTTTTTTACCCACTTTACAAAACATGTAGATAAACATGGTTTAATGGGACAGAGTCAGCACAGGTTCAGCCGAGGGACGTCTTGCCTCACCAATGTGCTTAATTTCTTTGAAGGTGTGAATAAACATGTGGATAAAGGTGAGCCAGTTGATGTGGAGGGGCATAATCGAATCGAACGGCCATCTCCATGGGTGTCTATCTCCGAGAACGGGTACGTGAAGGGGCAGGACAGACCGTATTTTCGAAAAAGATGGGCGCCCATCTTTTTTCGATAATACGGTTTGTGCCAGGCAAATGCCTAGGATTTGTGCGGATTTGAGCTGGGCGGTATCATTGTTCAGCGATAATGGAAACCGAAGGCGCCCAGCTCAAAAACGAACAAATCCAAGGCATTTGGTCGTGAGAGGGGCCAGGATTCGTAGTGCACTGGACCCCCTCACATGCCAGGACACCAACCGGGCACCCTAGGGGCACTTGTTACAATAAAAAAAAATTAAAATACCTTACAAGTCCATAGCTCCCTTCCCTTGGGTGCTGAGCCCAAATCTCCCCAAAACCCACTGCCCACAACTCTACACCATTACCATAGCACTTATGGCTGAAGGGGGCACCTAGATGTGGGTACAGTGGGTTTTGGGGGCAGTTAGGAGCGCTCCCATTTACCAGCACAAGTGTAACAGGTAGGGGGGATGGCCTGGGTCCACCTGGCTGAAGTCCACTGCACGCACTAACAAATGCTCCAGGGACCTGCATACTGCTGTGATGGAGCTGGGTATGGCATTTGAGGCTGGCATACAGGCTGGAAAAAAAGTTTTTAAAGGTCTTTTTTTTGTGGTGGGAGTGGGTTAGTGACCACTGGGGGAATCAGGGGAGGTCATCTGGTCATTTAGGGCACTTTTTTGGGACTTGTTCGTGGAAAAAAAAGGGTCCAAAAAGTGCCCTAAATTCTCGCTAAAAAAGGCTATTTTTTTCCATTATAGGCGAAAGCCGCCCATTTCTGTTCGGCTAATAATCACGCCCTAGCCCCGCCTTCACCACGCCTCCAACACCCCCCCCCCCCCCGTCAGCTTTGTCCGTTTCCGCGACGGAGTGCAGTTGAAGACGCCCAAAATCTGCTTTCGATTATACCGATTTGGGCGCCCACGGGAGAAAGATGCCCATCTCCCGATTTGGGTCGAAATATGCGCGCCCATCACTTTCGATTATAAGGCGGATAGTGTATCTAGATTTTCAGAAAGCTTTTAATAAAGTTCCTCAATAGAGACTCCTGAGAAAATTAAAGAGTCACGGGATAGGAGACAAGGTTCTGGTGTGGATTAGGAATTGGTTACTGGACAGAAAACAGAGGGTAGGGTTAAATGGTCATTTCTCTCAATGGAGGAGGATAAAGAGTGGAGTGCCACAGGGATCTGTACTGGGGCCGGTACTATTTAACAAATTTATAAATGATATGGAAATCGGATCGACGAGTGAGGTGATCAAATTTGCAGATGACACAAAACTATTCAAGGTTGTTAAAAAATGCGCGGACTGTGAAATATTGCAGGAAGATCTTAGGAAATTGGAGGACTCAGCGCCCAAATGGCAGATGAAATTTAATGTGGACAAATGCAAGGTGATGCGCATTGGAAAGAATAATCTGAATCATAGTTACCTGATGCTAGGGTCCACCTTGGAGGTTTGCGCACAAGAAAAAAATCTGGGTGTCATTGTAGATAATACACTGAAATCTTCTGCTCAGTGTGCAGCGGCGGCCAAAAAAGCAAATAGAATGCTAGGAATTATTAGGAAAGGGATGGTGAATAAGAACAAAAGCACTATAATGCCTTTGTATCGCACCATGGTGCTTCCGAATCTAGAGTATTGCATTCAGTTCTGGTCACCGTATCTTAAAAAAGATATAGCGAAATTAGAAAAGGTTCAAAGAAGAGTGACCAAAATGATAAAGGGGATGGAACTCCTCTCATATGAGGAAAGGCTAAAGAGGTTTGGGCTCTTCAGCTTGGAAAAGAGAGATTAATGAGGGGAGATATGATTGAGGTCTACAAAATCCTGAGTGGAGTAGAATGAGTAGAAGTAAATTGATTTTTTACTTGTTCCAAAAGTACAAAGATTAGGGGACACTGGAGGAAGTTACATGGAAATACTTTTAAAACAAATAGGAGGAAATATTTTTCACTCAACAAATAGTTATGCTCTGGAACTCTTTGACGAAGGTAGCGTATCTGGGTTTTAAAAAGGTTTGGACAAATTCCTGGAGGAAAAGTCCATAGTCTGCCATTGAGACAGACATGAGAAGCAACTGCTTGCCCGGGGATTTGTAGTATGGAGTGTTGCCACGATTTAGGTTTCTGCCAGGTACTTATGACCTGGCTTGGCTAATGTTTGGAAAACAGGATACTGGGCTAGATGGACCCAGTATGGCTACTCTTGTGTTCTTATGTTGAACTGCTATGTGGGTATAAGACCAGATGTTATGTTATATTAGAAAAAAGGTAATAGCGATGGAAGATAGTAGGTTTTTGCTGCTATACCTTTCCCTCAGCTGGAAGTTTTGCAGACAAGATTCAATATTCTATCTGGAAACCTCATTGATGTCATAAGGGGTCCATTGGGTGTGTGTCTGTGTAGAGTTTATTTAAATTAGGCTGGTCTGTGGCATGCTGCCTCAAGGGCGTGCTTGAAGGGGCGCATCCTGTCTCTTTGAAGCCGATGGAACTATGAAGGAGTCTTGAAATTGATTAGCAAGGTTTGCTGTTGGAACTTGTGAGTGTTTTCTTTTTTTGTTGTCTCTTTGTTTCCTGGTATGGGAAAATGGAAAAACCCTACCCCATCTGCTCAAACTATTTTGGGTCCTATGGATAAATATGTACAAGCAATGCACAATGGGGCTGTAGGTTGGATGGCTACATCTGCTCTCCAGTTGAATCTGGTGCCTCCTTGAGTTCTACAGCAATGTCTTCCTTATCTTTGCCTGAAGAGGAGTCTCCTGTTTTAGATTCTCCTTGTTTTGGCAGGCTGAGTCACTTGAGTCTGCCAGCCTTGGGTAGTTACCCCCGACTCTTGGTTCCACTGTTTTGATTCCTAAATCTGTTGTGTATCCTGGTGAAGTGGATGAGACCAATATAGAGCAAGATTCTAAACAGCATGCTTCCTGATGGATATGTGGTGAACAGTTACCAAGATAAAGAGCAAGCTGAGGAATTCAGTGACTCAATTGTGTCAGTTTATTATGAACGTTTCTGATAAATTTTGGGATTTGGAGACTAGGCTCTTCAAGATGGAAACAAGCTTCAGGTGGTTACACTTCAGAGGTCAATGGAATAAAGGGCAGTTTGCTGGTATATCATAAATCTGAAGCTATGGAAAGTCAGTATAAGTCTAGAAATCTTCATGTATTGAATTTTCCTTGTGGGCATTTACTATAATCAGAAATATTATTTAGGATATATTTAAAGAAATTATTGTCATTGATTATTGCTGATCAGATTCCCATTTTTAATCTTTATTATTTGTTTTCTAAAGTTGTAAAAGCTATTGAGGACAGTGAGACCTTTGATGTGATGGAGTCTAAAACTGATTTTGATCTAAGTTCTTAGAAACGTTACAGGATACTATTATGTCACAGGCCAAGCTCCCTGTAATCTTCATCTCTACTACTACTACTAATTTCTATAGCACTACTAGATGTACACAGTGCTGTACACATTATCCCCAGGATTCTATATAGTGCACCTAGCGTTCTGTGCCAAAATCCAAGCATTACTTAATTGGCTTAACAAGTCAATTAGCATTAACTGCACTTAATAAGCAATAATGAGCACTAATTGGCTGTAATTAGAATTTACGCGCACAACTCCCTAAGTATATTCTGTAATGCACTGTGCCTAAATTTTAAGGTGCGCAGGCAAAAAGGGGTGTGGTTATGAGCGGGGAAATGAGCATTTCATTGACATAACAAACTTTATGTGCACTGTTAGAGAATATGGTCCTCTGAATCTAAATTTACACGCCAGGATTTACACCACATTTTCATTGGTGTAAATGGATGCGCATAGTTTTAGGCACTAGGATACTGACTCAGCGTTTTCTATGTACCATGCCTAGATCTAAGTGCAGCTTACAGAATATGATTAAGTGGAAATGTTTTCCACGTGGATTTTTTAAGCACCATATACAGAATCTGGCCCAATATGCATGTACAATGCAATCCGCTTAAGTGCACGGGTCTGGGACCAAAGAAATACATGCAGTTAACCGGATCATGCACTTAACCGTTGTGACCCAAAGAAGCTTGACGTCTGATAAACATATGTACAGTACTGTTTATTATACATACAGTATACAGTCTCCGTTAACTAATATTAGGCTTACTTGAAGTAGTCATAGTCCTCTGTACACTCTTGTGTCTATGAGTTCCATAGACTACGTCTGCCAGACGGTAAAAACTGTCATAGCACTGACATCCAGTGGCCTTTAGATAGGCCTGCACAGTGTTGAGACTCTCCAGCGCTCTTGCAAAAGTGAGAGGAGGTTGTTGAATTTCGTCAGCATATGCCTCGCTGCTCATTTCATCATCTGTTTCATCATCAGCCGTTGCCTGTGTGTAGGCACATATCTCGACATCAGTGCTGTTGACAGCTGTTTGTAGATCATAATCAACAGCTATGTAGTGATGAAACTCCTCTTCAGTAACACCGGCTGGGATGTCAATAGCCTGTTCACCTGACGCGTTTGCAACAGCTGCATCTGTTTCATCCCTCTGCACATCCCTAAGAAAGCTTGCCCGCTTGTAGCAGTTCACAATGGTTGCCTGTGTAACATGATTCCAGGCTTCTTTCTGCATATGTAGGGAATCCAACAGTGATAGATTACGAGCCAGTTCAACAGCATGTTTATCCTTGCCAGTCTGGTCATCCATAACGCTCATCAGACGATGTAGCACAAGAGCCCGATAATGTTGTTTGAATTTGGTTATTATGCCCTGATCCATAGGTTGGATCAGAGAGGTAGTGTTTGGTGGCAGGAAGACCACTTTGACGTTAGACAGCCTGACATCATTACTTTGTGCAGCACAATTATCACAAAGCAACAAAATCTGACGCTTTGTACCCGCATTCTAGTGTCTAACTTCTTTAGCCACTGCTTCCAAATTTCCCCAGTCATCCATGAATGCATTAGCTTTGTATGACACAGGAACTCGCTTAACATTCTTGAAGCAACGGGGCTGTTCGCTCTTTCCACTGACGAGTGGTTCCAACTTCTCACTCCCATCCATATTGTAGCAAAGGAGGATCGTCAGTCGGTCCTTCGACGTTTTACTTCCTGTAGTTTCGGCTTGTTTGAATGCAAGTGTTCCATCAGGAATCGCTCGCCAGTAGAGACCGTTTTCATCAGCATTGAAAATGTCACGAGGTGCAAAGTCGTTCAAGATGGTAGGAAGAACTGAAATAATCCAATTTTCTGCACCAAAGTCATCAGCGTCTTGTTTTTCACCATGCTGTTTCTTGAATTTTATGTTTTTCCTCTCCTTCCATCTTTCCAGTCATCTAACAGTGGCTTTGAATTCAGTTAGTCCAAGACTTTCAGCTAGCTGATTCGCTTTCTCCTTAAGCAGTGGACCACTGACAGGAAACTGTCTGCTACTGACTTGAGAATACCACCGAAGAGCATCTTCAACATCCTCAGCTTTTCCCACCCGTTTTCGCCTCCTGTGTGGATTTGTATTGTTTTTCCAGTCTTCCAGAAGCTGATCTTTCTGCTTCAAGATACGTGAAATTTGACTGGGATTGACACCATATTCTTTAGCAATAGATGCTTGACTTTGTTTTCTAATTTTTTAAGAACTTCTATTTGTTTAGCTAGTCTTCTATTCGTTTAAGTCTTACAGTTGCGTGACGACGACGACTCCAGTGTACACTCTAACAACATTCTTTCGCTTATTCTGCCTGTGGCAGTTAACCGAGATTTCAAATTTACCGCGCCTTTGTCACATGCCAATTGACTTCCATATTCCGTGCGTGCGCTTATGCAGAGTCTTTCCTGCAGAGGAACGGTCTTAAACCATGCATATAAGCAAATCTTGCACTTATCAGTGATGCGCTAAACCGAAGTTTGTCCCCATAGAAATTGATGTCGCCAAAGACAGGACTGAAGTACGGCATGCAGTTAAACAGAGCATGCACTTATCCGACGTGGACTTAAATGGAGTGCACTGTACTTTTTCTATCCCTCGAGGACTCACAATCTGATTTTGTACCTGGGGCAATGGAGGGTTAAATGACTTGCCCAAGGTCAGAAGGAGCTGCAGTGGGAATGAAATCCAGGTTGTTAAGATCAAAGCCTGCTGCACTAATCATCAGGGTACTCCTCCACTCCAATTAAACCTCCTTAAACCAGAGGCATTGCTACTGCTGCTGCTACTACTAAGATGATGGTGCTGAGAACTTGCTTTAAAAAATAATCTTTTGTTTTGTGGGCAAAAATTAAAATATTTCCTGATGTGGCTAGGGTCACGTATTTGCGGTGTCTGATATTTTTGCAGCTGAACACTTGTACACTTACAATGGGAGCTACTTTAAGGGCCCTGTACATGTACAATTAAATTTCAAAAATAATACTTATTTAGTTATAGTAACATAGTAAATGACGGCAGATAAAGACCTGTACAGTCCATCCAGTCTGCCCAACAAGATAAACTCATTTTACATGGTATGCGATACTTTATATGAATACCCGAGTTTGATTTGTCCGTGCCATTTGCCCAGCACTGCTCTTGTACTAAACGTTCTGAAGCTAACGCCGAAGCCCCTTAAAATTTACACTGCAGCCCATCTACATCTATTCAGTCATGATCAGGGCATAGACCTCTGCTAAGATTCCATAGATCCATTCCTTCTGAATGGATCCAGTGCAATAAGAACATTTTGTGCTTGATGGGGCTGTCTGACTCATTATTGTTTCAGTGACCTACAATGAGGGTTAATACAGCAGGTGTAGGTGTTTGTCTTTTTAAATGCCCTCTCTCTTTCTCCTTAAAGAAGGCTTAGAATTGAGGACAATAATTCTTTGGATTGCTGGAATTTCTTTTTCATTTTATGTGTTTGCTCTTAATGATTGCTTTCTATCGCCCCCTTTTACAAAGTCGCGCCATAATGCCGACATAGCCCATTCAATTTGAATAGGATGTCAGCATTAACGCACTGGCAGAAGCAGCGCGGCTTTAAAAAGGAGGGGGTATATTTCTACACAGAAACTTTGAAAAGTGTAATGATAGAAAGAAAACAGGTAACACTGTAAGCACACCACAGGAGATCTCTACAACTACTCCTTACAGGAGACTCCAGGTGTCACACTGTCGAGCTCATGTCTCTGGCCCCTTTGTAAGGAATATTATTTTGAGAATGCTCCTTATTATGATATCTAATCCCTTCAAGGAGCACAGGAATATACCTCTGGCAGCCAGTTCCCTTTCTTCCCATTCTCATGGCGTCAGGAAGAAAGAAATGTCTTTTCACTTATCGTCATTCCCTTTTATTATCTGGTAGAGCTGTCATCTATGACACTATCAAA
Organism: Microcaecilia unicolor; assembly: GCF_901765095.1. Classification (NCBI taxonomy): domain Eukaryota; kingdom Metazoa; phylum Chordata; class Amphibia; order Gymnophiona; family Siphonopidae; genus Microcaecilia; species Microcaecilia unicolor. The sequence goes on along the minus strand of NW_021963344.1, from coordinate 78,613 downwards.
ACAGCTCCCTTCCATGTTTATGTTCTGTGCATAGTTCCAGATGGGAACTGACCATACTTTTGCACATCTAGGGTATGATACATACCTGTAGCAGTTGTTCTCCGAGGACAGCAGGCTGATTGTTCTCACGACTGGGTTGACGTCCGCGGCAGCCCCCACCAACCGGAAGAAGCTTCGCGGGACGGTCGGCACGCAGGCCACGCCCACCGCGCATGCGCGGCCGCCTTCCCGCCCGTGCGCGACCGCTCCCGCCAGTTGAATGACAAGCAATAAAATATGAAACACAACTCCAAAGGGGAGGAGGGAGGGTAGGTGAGAACAATCAGCCTGCTGTCCTCGGAGAACAACTGCTACAGGTATGTATCATACCCTTTCTCCGAGGACAAGCAGGCTGCTTGTTCTCACGACTGGGGTATCCCTAGCTCTCAGGCTCACTCAAAACAATAACCCAGGTCAATTGAACCTCGCAACGGCGAGGGTACAACAGAAATTGACCTACGAAGAACAACTAACTGAGAGTGCAGCCTGACCAGAATAAATTCGGGTCCTGGAGGGTGGAGTTGGATTTACACCCCAAACAGATTCTGCAACACCGACTGCCCGAACCGACTGTCGCGTCGGGTATCCTGCTGGAGGCAGTAATGAGATGTGAATGTGTGGACAGATGACCACGTCGCAGCCTTGCAGATCTCTTCAATAGTGGCTGACTTCAAGTGGGCCACCGACGCTGCCATGGCTCTGACACTATGAGCCGTGACATGACCCTCAAGAGCCAGCCCAGCCTGGGCGTAAGTGAAGGAAATGCAATCTGCTAGCCAATTGGAGATGGTGCGTTTCCCGACAGCGACCCCTAGCCTGTTAGGGTCGAAAGAAATAAACAATTGGGCGGACTGTCTGTTGGGCTGCGTCCGCTCCAAGTAGAAGGCCAATGCTCTCTTGCAGTCCAATGTGTGCAACTGACGTTCAGCAGGGCGGGTATGCGGCCTGGGGAAGAATGTTGGCAAGACAATTGACTGGTTAAGATGGAACTCCGACACCACCTTCGGCAGGAACTTTGGGTGAGTGCGGAGCACTACTCTGTTGTGATGAAATTTAGTATATGGAGCATGAGCTACTAGGGCTTGAAGCTCACTGACCCTACGAGCTGAAGTAACTGCCACCAAGAAAATGACCTTCCAGGTCAAGTACTTCAGATGGCAGGTATTCAGTGGCTCAAAAGGAGGTTTCATCAGCTGGGTGAGGACGACGTTGAGATCCCATGACACAGTAGGAGGCTTGATAGGGGGCTTTGACAAAAGCAAGCCTCTCATGAATCGAACGACTAAAGGCTCTCCAGAGATGGCTTTACCTTCCACACGATAATGGTAAGCACTAATCGCACTAAGGTGATTCCTTACTGAGTTGGTCTTGAGGCCAGACTCTGATAAGTGCAGAAGGTATTCAAGCAGGTTCTGTGCAGGGCAAGAACGAGGTTCTAGGGCCTTGCTCTCACACCAAACGACAAACCTCCTCCACTTGAAAAAGTAACTCTTTTTAGTGGAATCCTTCCTAGAGGCAAGCAAGACCCGGGAGACACCCTCAGACAGACCCAACGCAGCGAAGTCTACGCCCTCAACATCCAGGCCGTGAGAGCCAGGGATTGAAGGTTGGGGTGCAGCAACGCTCCGTCGTTCTGCGAAATGAGAGTCGGAAAACACTCCAATCTCCACGGTTCTTCGGAGGACAACTCCAGAAGAAGAGGGAACCAGATCTGACGGGGCCAAAAGGGCGCTATCAGAATCATGGTGCCGCGGTCTTGCTTGAGCTTCAGTAAGGTCTTCCCCACCAAAGGTATGGGAGGATAAGCATACAGGAGGCCGGTCCCCCAATGAAGGAGAAAGGCATCTGACGCTAGCCTGCCGTGTGTCTGAAGTCTGGAACAGAACAGAGGCAGCTTGTGGTTGGTCTGAGAGGCGAAAAGATCCACCGAGGGGGTGCCCCACTCTCGGAAGATCTTGCGTACCACTCTGGAATGGAGCGACCACTCGTGCGGTTGCATGACTCTGCTCAGTCTGTCGGCCAGACTGTTGTTTACGCCTGCCAGGTACGTGGCTTGGAGAAGCATGCCGAACCGACACGCCCAACGCCACATACCGACGGCTTCCTGACACAGGGGGCGAGATCCGGTGCCCCCCTGCTTGTTGACGTAATACATTGCAACCTGATTGTCTGTCCGAATTTGGATAATTTGGCAGGACAGCCGATCTCTGAAAGCCTTCAGTGCGTTCCAGATCGCTCGGAGCTCCAGGAGGTTGATCTGCAGATCCTTTTCCTGGAGGGACCACAGACCCTGGGTGTGAAGCCCATCGACATGGGCTCCCCACCCCAGGCGAGATGCATCCGTGGTCAGCACTTTCGTGGGCTGCGGAATTTGGAATGGACGTCCCAGGGTCAAATTGGTCCGTATGGTCCACCAGAGCAGTGAAGTGCGGCAACTGGTGGAGAGGCGGATGACATCCTCTAGATTCCCGGTGGCTTGGAACCACTGGGAAGCTAGGGTCCATTGAGCAGATCTCATGTGGAGACGAGCCATGGGAGTCACATGAACTGTGGAGGCCATATGACCCAGAAGTCTCAACATCTGCCGAGCTGTGATCTGCTGAGACGCTCTGGTCTGCGAAGCCAGGGCCAAGAGATTGGTGGCCCTCGCTTCGGGAAGGTAGGCCTGAGCAGTCTGGGAATTCAGCAGTGCTCCTATGAATTCCAGAGACTGAGTTGGCTGGAGATGGGACTTTGGGTAATTTATCACAAACCCTAGCAGCTCCAGAAGTTGAATAGTGCACTGCATGGACCGGAGGGCTCCTGCCTCCGAGGTGTTCTTGACCAGCCAATCGTCGAGATATGGGAACACGTGCACCCCCAGCTTGCGTAGGTAGGCCGCTACCACCACGAGGCACTTTGTAAACACTCGTGGGGCAGAGGCGAGCCCAAAGGGCAGCACACAATACTGAAAGTGCCGTGCGCCCAGGCGGAATCTGAGATACTGTCTGTGAGCTGGCAGTATCGGGATGTGAGTGTATGCGTCCTTTAAATCCAGGGAACATAGCCAATCGTTTTTCTGAATCATTGGCAGAAGGGTGCCCAAGGAAAGCATCCTGAACTTTTCTTTGATCAGGAATTTGTTCAGGCCTCTCAGGTCTAGGATGGGACGCATCCCCCCTGTTTTCTTTTCCACAAGGAAGTACCTGGAATAGAATCCCTGCCCTTCCTGCCCGGGTGGTACGGGCTCGACCGCATTGGCGCTGAGAAGGGCGGAGAGTTCCTCTGCAAGTACCTGCTTGTGGTGGGAGCTGAAAGACTGAGCTCCCGGAGGACAATTTGGAGGCAGGGAGGTCAAATTCAGGGCGTATCCGCACCACACTATTTGGAGAACCCACTGGTCGGAGGTTATGAGAGGCCACCTTTGGTGAAAGAATTTTAACCTCCCTCCGACCGGCAGGTCGTCCGGTACGGACACTTGTAGGGCGGCTATGTTCCCGTGGATCCAGTCAAAAGCCCGTCCCCGGCTTTTGCTGTGGAGGCGCAGGGGGCTGCTTAGGCGCACGCTGTTGACGGGAACGAGCGCGCTGGGGCTGTCCCTGTGCCTGACGAGGCCTTCGGGCCGGCTGGTTGTACCTACGCTTCGCAAAAGAATAGGGTGCAGCCTGCCGAGCCCGGGAAAAACGCCCGCCCGCGGGGGCGGGTGCTGAAGGCGCCCGGTGGGAGAGCTTGTCGAGAGCGGTTTCCCGCTGATGCAGTTGGTCAACCATCTGCTCGACCTTCTCGCCAAAAATATTATCCCCCCGGCAAGGGACGTCAGCCAGTCTCTGCTGGGTGCGGTTGTCCAGGTCAGAGGCACGCAGCCATGAGAGCCTGCGCATCACTATACCTTGGGCCGCAGCACGAGATGCCACGTCACAGGTGTCAAAAATCCCCCTGGACAGGAACTTTCTGCACGCCTTCAGCTGCCTGACCACCTCCTGATATGGCCTGGACTGCTCCGGCGGGAGCTTATCGACCAGGTCCGCCAGCTGTTGCACATTGGTCCGCATGTGGATGCTCATATAGAGCAGGTAAGATTGGATGCGGGTCACGAGCATGGAGGATTGGTAGGCCTTCCTCCCAAATGAGTCCAGAGTGCGAGACTCCCGCCCCGGGGGCGCCGAGGCGGTATCCCTCGAACTCCGTGCCCTCTTGAGAGCAGAATCCACGACCGCTGAGTCATGGGGCAACTGGGGCCGCATGAGCTCTGGGTCAGAGTGGATCCTGTACTGGGACTCTGCTTTCTTGGGAATGGTGGGGTTAGTTAGTGGTCGCACCCAGTTCCGAAGCAGCGTCTCCTTCAGGACATTGTGCAGCGGTACCGTGGAGGACTCTCTAGGTGGTGATGGATAGTCGAGGACCTCGAGCATCTCGGCCCTCGGCTCTTCCACAGAGACCACGGGAAAGGGAATGCTTATAGACATATCCCGCACAAAGGAGGCAAAGGAGAGACTCTCAGGAGGTGAGAGCTTCCTCTCCGGTGACGGCGTGGGGTCCGAGGGAAGGCCCGTAGACTCCTCTGAGGAGAAATATCTCGGGTCTTCCTCTTCCCCCCACGAGTCCTCATCCTCGGTATCGGACATTAGCTCATGTAGCTGAGTCCGGTACCGGGCCCGGCTCGACGTCGAGGCACCGAGGCCTCGGTGTCGTCGAGCGGTGGACTCCCGCGCCGGCGGGGACGGAGCTCCCTCCATCGACGTCGACGGGGACTCCACCTGCGTGGCGGTCGAGACCGGCACCGCAAGCGGCGGCGGTGTCGACAGCCCCGGCGCCGGGCTAGAGCTCGCCGGCGCCACAGTCATCGGCGCCGGGGGCGCAAGCACCCCCGACGCCGGCACAGCCTGGCGCATCAGCCCTTCCAGGATCCCCGGAAGGATGGCTCTGAGGCACTCGTCCAGGCCCGCTGCCGGGAAAGGCGGTGGGGCCGGTAAGGGTGTCGGTGCCAGAAGCTGCTGGGGGCCAGGAGACGGCACCGAGGTGCCGGAACCCCGACGCGTCGGTACCTCCACCACCGACGGAGATCTCTCCTCTCTGCGATGACGCTTCGGCGTCGACTCCCCTTCAGGGTGCACCGAGGGCTCCCGGTGACGGCGCTTCTTGTCTTTTTTCCGGTGCACGTCACCGGCGCCGGAGGGCATGGAGGAGGAGGAGGTCGATCCCCCTCGGTCTCGAGGTACCGGGTCCGACAGGGTTCGGTCCCGTGGCTCACGAGCTGAGGGAGTGACCGGGGCCGACAGCCCACGCGGCCTCTCAACCCCACTCTCACCGGCGGACCGGCGGGCCGACGGGACCTGTTCTCCTGGGGTCGCTGCCATCGGTGCCGATGTCTCGGGCATCGATACCGGTACCGAAGATCCGGCCTTCGATACCGATGCCGTCGAGGTCGACGTCGAGGGGCCGGCGCAAGTTCCAAAAAGACGGTCCCGCAGAACTTGCCTCGCAACCTGAGTCCGTTTCCGGAGACCGAGACACAGCGCGCACGACTTGAGATTGTGCTCCGGCCCGAGGCACTGGAGGCACCAAGCGTGGGTGTCGGTCTGCGAGATCGGCCGGCCGCAGCGACCACACTTTTTAAATCCACTCGGGACCTTCGAGGACATCGACGGAAAAATCGCGTCGGCGAAGTCAAAGTCGGCAATGGTGGCTAAAATCACACCACGAAAAAACCAGCCGACCGAGCGGCCACTAGGCCGCAACGAGGCGTCCCCGCTGGAAGCGAGGGAAAAGGGGATCGCGTGCTCCACACGCGCAGTCTTTTTTTTTTTTTTTAAAAGAAAAGATAATAAAAGGAAATTAAATTAAATTAACGAAGCGCGATCCGCGTATACGCGATCGCAAGAATCCGGCGGCTGAAGTAGAGAGAGCGGCAAAGCACGACTCTCTCCAGGCGCGGAAAAAAAGGAACTGGCGGGAGCGGTCGCGCACGGGCGGGAAGGCGGCCGCGCATGCGCGGTGGGCGTGGCCTGCGTGCCGACCGTCCCGCGAAGCTTCTTCCGGTTGGTGGGGGCTGCCGCGGACGTCAACCCAGTCGTGAGAACAAGCAGCCTGCTTGTCCTCGGAGAACTAACATTATCCCAGGTGAAGCTAACAATTAAAGTTTTATCCCCAAAACAGGGGAACAAACCATGGCTTTAATCTTGGAGTTAAGACACCAAAAGCTTCATTTTACATAGAACATTGAGATAGGAATTGAGATGTCCAGGTCAAGACAAGCTCAGTTTCCCCAATATTTTATAAAAGGCTCTCCTAAACACCAAAGCCCTTTGTAAAATATGGAAAACAATGTACAGGAATGAATGTGTACTTACTGGCAAGTATAAGAAAAACAGTGATATTAAAATCCTACACATTAAAAAAATGTATGGCTACTCAGGGCTTTATAGGAGTAAGTATCAGCAGTTACATACATGCAGATGCCTATTTGCAGTCTTTACTGTAGTTGCTGCAACTTACACCAGCCAGTACAGACATCTCACCCTGAGAGACTGTAGCTAGGATTCAGGATCACCATTTTCAACCCAAGTGCCAACTGAGCAGGAGTGACTAAGGATCACTTCTGCTCCTCCGTAGTCCACCAGGGAAATCTCCTAGTAAGAGGTGGGGATGTCGTGGGGGGGGGGGGGGATTAGATTTTGTTGGGAGGGCACAGGGGATGATATTTGGTGCTCTCAGAAGGGGTTCAGCAGACCCCCCCCCAAACTCCTTTCCAAACAGCACTAAATATCATCCCCTCCATTTGGGCCCTCTTTTGACAGCACTAATATCACTTCACTCCCCTGGACCCCTTCTGAGAGCACCAAATATTATCCTCCTGCTGACTGGCTTTGAATATTGTTTAAATCTGCCTTTGGCGGTCAGCGTTTAAAAAACTTGCTCCTGCTGGCTGAATGAACATTGACCAGTATAATTCTATTATTTATGTGAGTTTGTGGTAACATTGACATGGGCATTTACAGAGTTATAGGGCAGAAGTAACTGATTGTGCCTTAAACGTAACTGCTTTTTCAGTAGGCGCCTACTTTTCTTTACAGAATAGGCTTAAAATAGGTTTCACTGCCAGCGCCTATAGTGGGTGTCTTATTATAGAATTGCCCTCTAAAAGTATAAGTGCCTTACCTGTGAAGCACATTGTTACAGAAAATTCTTACAGACTTCTCCAGCACTATCCTGATAGTGCCAGGATAGACCAAGGATGGAGCATTGGCATTCTGCTCAACTATATAGATACATAACAGGCAAATCAGAGGGAGCAACAACACAACAGGAGAAGCTACGTAAGAGAACACTCAGAAACTTCCCTGTGTGGCTACAAAAAGCAATAGCAGTTGCCTGTATAGTAAAGCAAAGACGATGCAGGCAAATGCTGTTGCTTTTTGTAGCCACGTGGGGAAGCTTCCAAGTGTTTTCTTATATTGCTTTTGTTGAGAAGAACTTTATGGATGTTTATGTTTATTAAAACTTGATATACCACCTAATACCAAAAGAGGAGCTAAACAGTTTACAATAAAATAACAATAAAGCACACAATTTTAAATGAAAATAATTCCATTTCCAGCTAGGACAGTAGACTGGCAGTTGTACAAGACCAAACTTACAATCCATATATACTGAGAAACTCAAGAGCTGCAGGGCCAAGGACCAAAAAATGAACAGAAGCAGACAAATTAGTTAAAAGCTTTATGGAAGTAATGACCCTTCAAGAGACATTTACATTTCTGGAATGACATTACATATCTCAAGGTGTCTGGCAGGCAGTTCCAGAGTGAAGGAACAAGGTAAGAGAAAGCAGAATGCCTAGTAATTGATCTGCCTCGGGTTAGGAATAACTAGTCTATGTGAATCAAGAGATCTGAGTTGACGAGCAGGGGTATAAGGGATCAGATTAGAAAGATATGATGGAACACCAGAATAATATATTTTATGAGATAAGGTTGGGATTTTAAAGAGGAAACAAAATTTAATTGGAAGCCAGTGTAACCGGTACAATAAAGGGGAGCTGTGTCCTCGCCTGTTCGCATTATAGAGAAAATGTGCAGCACAGTTCTGGAGCGTTTGGAGTCTTTTTAACTGGGATTGTGGTAAACCAGCATAGATCACATTGCAGTAATCCAGGTAGGACATGAGCAGTGCATGTAAGGCAGTATGTAAAGACTGGAAATCAAGGAGAAAATGAATGGTAAGCAGTGAGTGTAGAGTGGCAAATCCTAACCAAATAACTTCTGAAACATGCTTACCAAAGGATAATTGAGAGTTGAACCAAACACCGAGGTAACAAAAGTGAATAACAGATCTTCTAATGCCTGTTTTTTGAATACACATTGCCTCCTCTGACTTTTGACTTCACCTTCTGGTTTCATCTGTGGCTGGATACATTCTTTGTCCCTAACTATATGGATGGCTGGCAATATTCAGCCACAGTCTGTAAAGTTACGCAACATTCTCACCATTTGCACTGGTTATCTTGGTAACAGGAAGACCATGCTGGAACAGGGGGCAGGGAGAGCAAATAGTCTGAGAGTGCCCGTACCTTTGTGTGCATTTTTCTGGGGAGGGGTTTCAATGCTTTCATCAGATTCTCAAAAGGAGTGAGTGACCAAAAAAAGTTTAAGACAGTTACAATCCTAAACCATCTTTCTGGGCAGACTAGATGGATCATTTTGCTCTTTATCTGCTGTACTATGTTAATCACAAATCTATTGACTCCAAACAAGAAGTCTTTGTTAATCTTCGTTTCTACTTATCCAAATGGACTACAACAGGAACCATTTTAATTTGGAGGGCGGGGCATTTACTAACACTTAGCATGCAGTGGCGTAGCCAGACAGCCAGTTTTGGGTGGGCCTGAGCCCAAAGTGGGTGGGCACAAAATTTTCTCTGCTCCGCCCTACCTCCTCCACCTCAAAATATAAATACTTTAGCTAATGAGGATCCTCAAGCTCAGTCTCAGTCAGCTGAAGACTTTCTCCGAAGGTGGCCAGAACTCTCTTTTATCAAGCTTGGCAGGCAGCAGCAATGACCCTAAGCCACTGATGCCAGCACCCCACACATGCTTAGCTGTCGATGGCTCAAGGATTCTGTTGCCAGAGCTTGGTAGAAGGGAGTTCTGGCAGCCGTTGGAGGAGGTCCTTAGCTGGGGATGTCTGGGAATCCTCACCAGCCAGGGGCGTAGCCAGACACCAACATTTGGGTGGGCCTGGGCCCAAGATGGGTGGGCAGAAGAACTCTGCCCTGTCCCACAAGTGATTTGGTCTCTCACTCTCTTGCCTGCATGCCATATAGTCTCTCAAACATCCCCCCTACCCTGTATACCTTTTAAATAGCAGATTTTCACCAGAAACGAGCATCAACTAATACACACTGCTCATGTTGGCCCCACAGTCTTCCCTCTGATGCAACTTCCTGTTTCCACATAGGCGGGAATACATCAGAAAGAAGGCTGTTATGCAGAAGGGACAGTTGTTGGGAGTTTTCAGCTGGTGGGGTTTGGGGATCCCTGCCAGCTACATCATAGGTGTGCTGCTACTAGGTGGGCCTGGGCCCATCCAGGCCCGCCCTTGGCTACGCCACTGTCACCAGCTATACAGCAAGGGTTAGGACTGGTGTTAGACCTGCTGGGGCCCAGGTCAGAAAATAAAAGAGGGCTCCCTTCCCCGATTCCCTCTCCTCTTTGCCTCTCCTCCAATTTCCCACCTGCCATTACTATCACACCAACAGACCCTCACCAAATACAGAACAAGGGATCACAAATTAGAAATAAAAATATTTAGACAAAAATTGAAAAGGAACCCCAAGACGTTAAACATAGCATTACTGCAACACTGGAGACATAAAAGAGATGCATTTCCTTTTCTACAGAACACAATACAAAGACATTTGCTATGAACATTTCCAAAAGCTAACATATTCCATTAAAAAGATTCAAAATAAAATGCTTTGTTTCTACCTTTGTTGTCTGGACATTTTATTTTTCCATCTTGCTGGTTCCAATTTTTCTTTTCTGCTTTCCTCTCTGTCGTCTGCTAATTTTTCTTCAAGCGGCTGCAGTCCATTTGTCTTTTCTCCTCTCTCCTGTCTGTTCCCTCACTATTCCTGCCTCTGACATATTGATCATTCCTTTGTAGCTCTTTTCTGCCTCTCTCTCACCCTTCTTCGTCTCCTTTTTACTTTTCAACTACCTATCAAATTTCCATCTTCATCTTTCACCCACTAGCTCTCCCATTCCCCATCTTACTCCTCCCCATCTCTACTTTCTCTTTTATCTACTTCCCATTACCATATTTCTACCCTCTGTAATCACTATCTCTCATTCATTTCCTTGCCACCCCCTCTTCCCCCTCTTGGCCTCTCCCATAGGGTTCCACCATTCCCATCGTCTTCCTCCCTCCACCCTACTAACCAGCATCTGATCCCCTCCCCACCCCACCCCACCCTGGTAGCCTTATATTTTCCTGCCCCTTCTCTCTTCATTACTGTCCTCTCTCCCATGGCCCAGCATTTCCCCCCCCCTCACCACCTACTGTGAACCTCTCTCTCCCACTCATCCACCCCCACATCTATCTCCCCCTCTCATTCCCACTGTCCACCATCTCTCTCATATTCTCCTTTGTGTTCTGGGTCCAACATCTCTCCATTCCTCCCCTCTACCATCATTTCTAACATTTCTCCCTTCCCTCCACCCCTATGCCCACCATTTCTCCCTCCTCTCCACCTCTATGTTCAAAATTTCTCCCCCTCTCACCACCTATCCCCTCTCTATACAGCATGCCTCCCTCCCCGCCACCTCATATGCAGCGACTTCTCCCTTCCTCACCCCTCCACCCCTTTGCTGCATCTCTCCCTTCTTCCCTGTGCAGCATATCCCCCACCCACCGTGCCTCATCTTTCCATCTTCCCTCCTCCCTGTGCAGCATCTTTCCTTCCATCTTCCCTCCCCCCGTGCAGCTGCTGTCCCCATCTACCCTCCCCCGTGCAACATCTTTTCCCCATCATCAATTGCCCCGTGCAGCAACTTTCACCCCATCTTCCCTCACCCTCCTTGCAGGCCTGCCCAGCAGCAATTCCGGTCGCAGGCTCGGCTCGCAGCGATTCCCACACGCTGCCTGCCAGCTGCCGCTCAACAATCTCCTTGCAGCTACTAAGTGCTAACCCGGAAGCCTCTCTTCTGCAGAGGAGAGGCTTCCGGGTTAGCACCTGTTAGCATGGCCCATCAAAATAAAATGAGCTCTCTGGCAGGAGGGGCGTAGTCAGATACCCAATTTTGGGTGGGCCTGGGCCCAAGATGGGTGCCTCCCACAAGTGATTTGGTCTCTCCCTCTCTCGCCTGCGTGCCATATGGTCTCTCAAACATTCCCCCCTCCCCACATACCTTTTGAATAGCAGATTTTCACCAGCAGTGACCAGCAACTAATACACACTGCTCATGTTGGCTCCACAGCCTTCCCTCTGATGCAACTTCCTGTTTCCGCATACACAGGAATACATCAGAGGGAAGGCTATGGAGCTGATGTGAGCATTATGTATCAATTGCTACTTACTGCAGGCGAAGATCTGCTATTTACAAGGTATGCAGGAGGGACAGCTGCTGGGAGTTTTCAGCTGGTGGGGCTTGGGGATCCCTGCCAGCCACATCATAGGTGTGCTGCTACTAGGTGGAACTGAGCCCAAAGTGGGTGGGCCTTGGCCCACCCTTGTCTACGCCACTGTCTGGCAGATAGTGCTGCTAATGCCATTAGTGAAGGATCCCTTCAGTGAAAAAACAAATCTGAACAATGTACTATCTCTGCTACATTTCTCTTTGGGTTTTTTCCTCTACACAATAATACAAATATACATGAATTAATTATCAATTCTTTGCTGATAAGCTATTCAGCATTACAAATGCACACATGTGGACTGCAAAAATGTTATGCACAAGTACAATGCATGGTAAACAGAAAAAGTCATGATCTTAAACAGACCTAATCCTTGAATTTGTCACTAATAAATGTCCTTGCATTCAGCTACCTCAGATGATGGGTGCTTTATTCCCCAACTACTTCAAACAGAGAACATTTAGGAACATTTATTATTTTAATCCATTACAGGTTGTGCGTGATTTCATTTCATTGGTAGTGGTAGTGGTTAATACTGGGGATACAGCAATGTTATTTTGCACATCATTTCCAAAAGGCTTAATTACATTTTATAGCTTAGGCCAGGAATCTGGTTTGTTTTGTGTCTAACAAGGTTCAATCAGAGTTCAGGTCAGCAATGAATAAAAAAGAAAGTTAGAGATGGTTATCTGTCTCAAATGAGCTCATCTCCCTAAGTGCAAGGCTGGGCAGGTATACTTTGCACACCATATGGTAGGGCATAGATTGGTTTCATGCCACAAATTTTCTGTTCCTTAGCTAAATTCTTGGTGGGATTTATACCATGTGTGAAAAGATCCTAGTTTCCTGCAGCAACCCAAGGGTAAAACACATTACATTTTCACAATTTTCCATACAACTAACTGCACATTAGTATTGGGACCGGTGCTATTTAACATATTTATAAATGATCTGGAAATCGGAACGATGAGAGAGGTGATTAAATTTGCAGATGACCCGAAACTATTTTAAGTTGTCAAAACGCATGTGGATTGTGAAAAATTGCAGGAAGAACTTAAGAAATTGGAAAACTGGGCATCCAAATGGCAGATGAAATTTAATGTAGACAAATGCAAAGTAATGCACATCGGGAAGAATAATCCGAATCATAGTTATCTGATGCTAGTGTCTATCTTAGGAGTCAGCACTCAAGAAAAAGATCTGTCATTGTAGATAACACGCTGAAATCTTCTGCCCAGTGTGAGGCAGCAGCCCAAAAAGTAAACAGGCTGCTAGGAATTATTAGGAGAGGGATGCAAAATAAGACCAAAAATATTATAATGCCTCTTTATCACTCTATGGTGCGACCTCACCTTGAGTACTATATTCAATTCTAGTCACCATATCTCAAAAAACATATAGTGGATTTAGAAAAGGTTCAAAGAAACGTGACCAACATGATAGAGGGGATGGAACTGCTCCTATATGAAGAAAACTAAAGAGGTTAGGGCTCTTCAGCTTGGAAAACAGACAGCTGAAGTGGGATATGCTTGAGGTCTACAAAATCCTGAGTGGTTTAGAACGGGTGGAGGTGAATCGATTTTTCATTCATTCCAAAAATACAAAGACCAGAGCACATTCAATGAAACTGCATGGGGATACTTTTAAAACAAATCCTCCAGCAACGAGTTCCAGAGCTTAAGAATAGTTAAGCTCTGGAACTTGTTGCTGGATGATGTGGTAATGGCAGTTAGCATATTTGTGTTTAAAAAAGATTTGGACAAGTTCCTGGAGGAAAAGTCCATAGTCTGTTATAGAAATGGACATGGGGGAAGCCACTGCTTGCCCTGGGATTGGTAGCATGGAATGGTGCTACTAATTGGGTTTCTGCCAGGCTACCTGGATTGGCCACTGCTGGAAACAGGATACTGGGATAGATGGACCACTGGAATGACATTGTATGGCTGTTCTTATATTCTTATGTAACAACTTAACCTGCCAATACAAGATTTACTAAGGGTCATGTTTTATTAAGCTGCGCTGTAGGTGTGCTACCATTTTTAGTGCACAATAACACTACAGACACCCTTAGGAACATATTTATTTATTTGTTGCATTTGTATCCCACATTTTCCCACCTTTTTGCAGGCTCAATGTGGCTTACATTATGCCGTAATGGCGATCGCCATTTCCGAAATGAGAAATACAAAGTGGGATTGCATTAAAGTTCATAAATGATAGAGTAAATTATAGAGTGAGTTAGATAGAATTAGACATTCAGTTCATTTCCGGCATGAGAAATAAGATGGTATGTCGTTAACGTTCATTATATGGGTATCTCTAGCATTAGTGTGCACTAAAAACGCTAGCACGCCTTAGTAAATAGGGCCCTAAAAGTCTAGAGGTCTTTAAGAAATCCCTCAAAACATTCTTGTTTGAGCAAGCCTATGATGGTATTTGACATACTAAGTTGGATGATTTTGACAATAACTTGAAATGATGCATAATAATGTCATGTTTTTGTTTGTATTAATCTTATTGTGCATGTTTTTGTGCCCCACCTAGAATTTTTAGATATACATTTTAGTTATACATTTTTTTAAATAAAGAATCTGCTGGAGTACAAGAATACTGGAAAGTTCCAGGGCTGTACCACTCCTTATATGGTGATGGACATCTTTCAGCCATAATGGAACAAAGCAAAAACATCCAGCACTAAAACTTAGACGTTTTGAGCTAGACCTGTTTTTAATATGAATAAGGCACAAAAGGTGCCCCAAATGACCATTGGAGGGAATCAGGGATGACCTCCCCTTACTCCCCCAATGGTCACTAACCCCCTCCCACCTCAAAAAAGTGTATTGAAGGACAATACTTGTCAGCCTCTATGCCAGCCTCAGATGTCATACTCAGGTCCATTACAGCAGCATGCAGGTCCCTGGAGTAGTTTAGTAAAAGGTGCAGTGCATTTCAGACAGGTGGACACAGGTCCATACCCCCACTACCTGTTCACTTGTGGAGGAAACTGTGAGCCCTCCAAAACTCACCAGAAACCCACTGTACACACAAATAGGTGCCCCCTTCACCCGTAAGGGCTATGGTAATGGTGTACAATTGAGGGTAGTGGGTTTTGAGGGGCTCAGCACACAAGGTAAGGGAGCAATGGTCAGATGTGTACCTGGGAGCAGTTTATGAAGTCCACTGCAGTGCCCCCTAGGGTGCCTTATTGCTGTCCTGGGATGTCAGGGGGACCAGTCTACTAAAAATGCTGGCTCCTCCTACGTCCAAATGGCTTGAATTTGGACGTTTTACACTTGGACGCTTTTTTTCCCCCGAAAATGGCCGAAAAACAAAGACATCCAAATCACAGGATGTCCATAGTATTTTTGAACACAAAAGATAGACGCTCATCTTTTTCGAAAATGACCTTCTTTCTTGTTTGGAATTTGGACGTCTTTGTAAAATGTCCAAATTCTGATTTAGACGTTTCTTTCGAAAATGCCCCTCTAAGTCAGCTCAGTTTAGAACTCTTTCAATTCTTGAAGGCTTGTAAGTGCATGTTTTGATTTAAAGTATATTATTTTCAGGTCCACGCATTTAGGAAAGTATCAGTAGTTTATCAGTGATTTATCCTTTTTTTTTTTTTTAAACAGACATGCCAGTTCATCAGTAGCAATTATGAATCTGGCTATAAAGCAACGCTAAGGAAACCAATCAGAATTAATAGCCTGATTCATATATTTAAGGCCATCTGTTTCTCCTTCCTAAATTTTATTTCATCTCAACTATAAATGCAACTCAACCTCAGGGACTAAAGACAGAAATTAGAATTATTCTGCTTTTAATTATTGCAAGCTACAGTAACTCATTTCATTGTCAAGTTAATCCCCCTCTTACTCTTTATTTTGCACTTGCAGGTATGCCAGAATGATTTTACAAAAACCCAGATGTTAAGAGTGCTGATGAAAACTCCACCTTTCCTTGATTGTTAGATTTAAGCTACTTGGACTATGATGTCAAACCTTACAGGATCCTGACACCCACACCAATATTCATTAAGGTTTGTTAGAGATTTGTATGGCTGTCTACAAGCTGTACTACTGCGTCAATCCCCACTGAACATTTAAATGTTTAATTTGACCATTAGTTTTTACTGACAAAGGATTCATTTCATATTGTTTTAAGTGGTAGAATGAGTTTACATTTTGTCCTAGAAATGATTGGGGTCTTCTGGGTACCGTGAATGACTTCTTAGTGCTGCACATTGTTTTAGGTAGTCATATCTAATTTAATGTATTGTTTTCCTGCATCCAAAGGCAACAAAAAAGCCGTAGAAAATTTTTCATGAGAGACCCAGTCAACAAAGGAATGAAAATGGAAGGCTCCACTTCAGCATGGTAAAACTTTCAAAGTACATGTCAACTGAATCCATTATTACGAAATGTACTTAATGTAATTAACAACTGAGAAACTATATAGTTTTGTTTTTTAATTTTCTACACATACAAAATACAAACACATCTCAACAACACAGAATGAATGGGTGGATAGGTTATTCATATATCAGCCTTTTAAATGCATGATTGTTTACTTCCATCTAGTTGTATTTTCCTATAATTTCATATTCATCCACTCTATACCTAGAAAACAATCTTGGATGTTTAAACAAATGACTTTCAAGACATAAAATTCCTACAGGGACCCATGTGGCAAATGGAGAGCATTAGCATATAAATACAAATCCTTCTGATAAACTAAGCATTCCTGTAACACAGTAGATGATAGCAGAAAAAAAATATTCACTAATGTTTCTTCTACTCTATCCAATTATTTCTGTCCATAGAGAAACCAGTTCAAATCCTGCTGCTGCTTCTTGTGATCTCGGGCAAGTCAGTTAACTCTTCAATGCAGGGCCGGTCTTAGCAAGTGCGGGGCCCTATGCAGACCAATTTGATGGGGCCCCACCCTAGCCCTGCCCCCACCCTAACTCCGCCCCCCACCCTAGCTCCAGGGCCCGCCACCCCTCCCTCCGAGCTCCAAGGCCCCCAGCTCCAGGGCTTGTCGATCCTGCAGTCAGTGCCAACTGAAAGCCATGTCTTTTTCACAAACACAGATACACCCTAATCCACTATAGAATAAGTAATCATAAACTTTCTATTTAGACAAAAAATAAAATGAAACCCCAAGATGCCAGACTCTGCATACAATGCAACACCACAGAAACAGAAAATGTCCCCTAGTACTGTGCAAAATATAAAGACAGCAGATGTAAATTTGAAAAAAAACTAACAAATACCAATCACCACTTTACAAATTAACAAATAGAAATAAAACAAATATAGAAAATAAAATACCATTTTATTGAACTAATACATTTAACTTTCAGAGGCCAAAACATCCTTCCTCAGGTCAATACAGTATACTACTATTACAGTATCCTATCCTGACCTGAGGAAGGGGGTTTTGTTCTCCGAAAGTTAGCCAAAATGTATTAAAATTAGTCCAATAAAAAGATTACCTTGTTTGCATATTCTATTATAAACATTTATTAACATATCTACAATACTACTTTATCCTAAAGCAAAAAAATTTAAATATATATTTTATTTACAGTTTGTTGCCTCTGGTTTCTGCTTTCCTCATCTTCTTTTCACTGTCTTCCTTCCATCCAGCATCTGTCTTCGGTCTCTCTCTGCCATCCAGTGTCTGCCCTCTCTGCTGTCCCCTCCATCCAATGTCTGCCCTCTCTTCCTGCTCCTTTCATCCACATCTGCCCTCTATCTCTGCCCCTTCCATCCACCATCTGCCCCTGTCTGCCCTCTCTCTCTCTCCCCCATCCATTCACTGTCTGCACTTTCTATCCCTTCCATCCACTGTCTGCCCTTTCTCTCTGCTCCTTCAATCCACCATTTGCCCTCCCTCCCCATCCATCCAGGGTTTGCCCTCCCTCTTGCTCCCCCATCCAGGATCTGCCCCTCTCTCTGCCCCTTTTTTTTAGCCCCCAGTTCCAGCCCCACTATCCCACCAGTCCCCCATTTCAGCCCCAGCCCTTTTCTCCCACCAGTCCCGAGCTTCAGCCCCCCAGCCACTTCTCCCTGTCCCCTTTTCAGCCCCCAGTCCCCAGTTTCAGCCCCTGCCCCTTTTCAGTCTCCAGCCTCTTATCCCACCTAACCTCCTTTTCAGCCCCCAGTTCCAGCCCCCTTCATCCACATGCCTTGTATTAGGGCCCCCCTTTTCAGAACCATTCTCCCACCTGACCCACGCATACCCCATTTTCCCACCAGCCCCAGGCATGGCCCCCATGTTTCCATATTGCCCCTTCTCAGACCCAGTCCCCTTCTCCCATCCAAGAACCCCAGTCTCCTCCCCACCCGTCCCCTTCAACCATCCAAGAACCCCCTCTCCACCTCAGTCCCCTTCTCCCATCCAAGATCCCCAGTCTCCTCCTCACCCGTCCCCTTCTCCCATCTGAGAACCCCCTCCCCTGTCTCTCCCATCCAAAAACCCCAGTCCCCTCCCCACCCGTCCCCTTCAAGCATCCAAGAACCCCCTCCCCTTCTCCCATCCTTGAACCCCCGTCCTCTCCCCACCCGTCCTTCTCCCATCCGAGAACCCCCTCCACAGTCTCTCCCATCCAAGAACCCCAGTCCCCTCCCCACCCGTCCCCTTCAACTATCCAAGAACCCCCTCCCCACCCCCTTCTGCTTCTCCCATCCATGAACCCCCTCCCCACCTCAGTCTCCTTCCCATTTGAGAACCCCCTCCCCCCCCACCTGAGAGCCCCACACCCTTCTCCCATCTGAGTCCCTCCCCACCTACCAGCTCCATTCTCCTGCCGCCCAGGCCCACCACCCTCACTGCCTTTAAAAAAAACCCAATTTGAAGCGCTGGAGTAACAGGCTGCAGCGCCTCGCGTCTGCCCTGCTACTAAAAATCTTTTCGACGACGTCATTGGGCCTTCCCACATTGAGTCCCGCCCGCCCTCGCGGTAATTGGAAGTTACCTCAGAGGAGGGCGGGACTCAATATGGGAAGGCCCAATGACGTCGTCGAAAAGATTTTTAGTAGCAGGGCAGACGCGAGGCGCTGCAGCCTGTTACTCCAGCGCTTCAAATTGGGTTTTTAAAGACAGGACGAGCAGCGCCGGGAGCGGACTCGGAGCAGCGCCGGGAGCGGACTCGCTGCTGACATCTGGGGCGGACCGCCCCCACCACGTCGCCGTCGCGCGTTGTTCAACTTCTAAGTTCGGAGGGAGGGAGAGTGGTGCTCGGGCGGTCGGGGCGGGGCAACCTGAGGCGCGCTGCGCCGGGCCCCCCTGAGCGCGAGGCCCTATGCGGCCGCCTCGGTCGCCTCGCCTTAAGACCGGCCCTGCTTCAATGTCTCAGGTACAAATTTAGAGGTCAGTAATGAAAATTACTTATCCAGATAGCAGCGCCTGCTATGTGGATAGTGTCAGGGCCACTCATGGGCAGAGACAAGGCAGTCCCGAAACCTCTGTGGATAGCAGAAATATTCAGTCTGCTATCTGGGCATCTTACCCAAATAACTCAGGACAGCAAAAAGGCAGTCCTAAATTATCCAGACAGTAGACAAAATATTGCCACTATTGGGATAAGTTCCAGTGCTGACTGCATTATCCAGATATTCAGCAGCAGCTATTATTCAGATAGTGGCACTGAAGCTCTGGATATTTTTGACTATCACGGCCAGTGTTAAAAAAACAAAACAATTATCACATTGGCCAAATACTGACTTTCCAGGTACAGGAAAATACCTGTTGAACATAATTTGCCATGAGCTAAATCCAAAATCCCCCATAGGGCTGTATCCCTGCTGCCACCTTATAGTGTGACCACTAGTAAGATATCACTCCTTATTCAAGACAGTTTTCGTCATCACCACAGAAGGCTAGATGGGAAGAAATTCAGCTTTCTTTTTCTTGGCCCCCTCTCTCTGGAATTGTCTCCCAAAACATCTTAGATTGGAAGAGTCCTACATTCAATTTCGAAAATTTTTGAAAACATACTTATTCCAGGAGACACTTGAAAATAATCTGTGATAAAAGGCAATACTAGGTAGAATTGATTATGCAGTAAAATTATATGTTAGTTATGTATTTGTTATGAATGGCTGTTTAGTAAAAATTGGTGTTTTTTTTATCTTTTAAGAATGGTTGTCTTAGCTTGCTTTCCTATCAGTTTGATGGAGTTCTTTTATGTTTGTTTTTATTATGATTTTTACATTAACATGTAAACCGTTTTTGTTTTGTAATCACAATTTGAGACGGTATAGTAAAATGAATAAACGATAATGGTTAGTGCAGTGGCCTGAGAACCTAGGAACCGGGTTCGATTCCCAGTGCAGCTCCTTGTGACTCTGGGCAAGTCACTTAACCCTCCACTGCCTCAGGTACAAAATGAATACCTGTATATAATATGTAAACCACTTTGATTGTAACCAAAGAAAGGTTACATATGCCATTTTCCTTTCTCCTTTTACACTCTACCATTTTGGGTAAATGAGCATACAACATCCTTTGGATAAGTTCACACTCAGTATCACTCCCCTTCCCATTTCAAACTGCAAAGCTTTACACTAATTGAAACAGCTACTGATATTTGTGTGAGTGTTGCCTGAACATCCAACTTCCTTGATCTCCAGTGTAGCCTGCCAGATACATTTGGCTAATGAGTGCTTGCTTTCCACCTGGACATCTAAATATTACTATGTTTGTAACCTATCAGTCAGACCCAGGTTCTGGTTAGTTCTGTCAACATAACCTGCCAGACAGACTAGACTACAAGGTTGCCTATATTTCTACTAGGCTTTTTCATTCTGGCAAGTTCAACATTAAGGGGTCTGTTAACTAAGCCGCGCGTCATTGTCGACACAGCCCGGTCAAAGTGAATGGGCTGTGTTAGCACTTGCATACAGCCAGCTGTGCTAGAGACTTAGTAAACCCCAGCATAATTATTTAATCATTCAAACAGGAAATTTGATCATGAGTCACTAACATTTGGTTCTCTCTTCACTTTTTTGGGGGGTGGGGGGCAACTGTAGATGCTCTGTTTTATTCCACATATTCTTGAAGTCTGTTACATTATTACCGTTTACCATATACTCCCAAGAGAATCCCCAAATAGTTTAGATTTATAACATTATAGTAAATTAAGCAGAAATCATTTTTTTAAAACATTATTTAGGGGTCCTTTTACTATAGTGAGCAAAAATCTAGGCTTAACAGGTTTCATGTGGCAGCATTTAGGGGTGTGTCCCTATTTTTTATTGCAGGTTGTGCATTAAGGTAAGCATTAGAGTTTAGTACCTTAAAGGAAGTTAATGAAGGACCACTTACTGCCTCCTCTTTAGCAGGCACTAAGTGCTCCCACATTAACTCCGTGTTAGCCAGTTAGCATGCGATAAGTATAAAACGCTAGTTGGCTAATGCTTCCGTGCCCACTGTCCATCTATGTCATGCTCCCTCAAAGAAAACTCTAAAAAAAATTCATTACTGTGTGGTTTAACAAGCAATGACAGGCAAACTAGCACATAACCCCTTAACATGTTTGTGCTAACTGAGCTTAAAAGGCTTAAGGCCCTTCAATAGAAGGGTCCCTTAATTATCTACTGTATTTTATTGAAAGCTATGATTTTCATTCCCAGCACAACAAACAAAATCCCAAATATTACAGTGAACAGCTTTTGATCTACAAATTTGGATGATAACTATACATACTGTGTAGACAGACAGACATCTAAGGGGGAGATATTAGTAAAATGGGCAAAAATATTGCATTTTAGCGCAGGTTAGTAACTCCCATGGTATATGAATAATGCGGCTTGCATTCAGCTTTGCAAGCAACATTATTTGTCTCCTGGAGGAGATAAACCAGACAGAGTGGTATATAGAGGCAACCTTCAGGGACGAACTAGAGTGGCCCCAACTCCAGGCCCTAGGAGAGAGTGACAGTAAGACACAACTATCATTAGGTGTCTTAGTCGCCATTTTGGGTCTTGTGTGCACTCCCAGGCAGGAGCAGAGAGAGACCACTTCTGCCTGGCTTCACTGAACAATAATGTAGACCTTTAAGAAGGTCCAGAGGGGGCAGGCTTAAGAGGGAGGAGGGGCTCATTCTTAGGTTGTGGTTTTTTCAATCAGTGTGCTTTCAATGCAGGGTGGGCTCATACAAAAGGGGTATCAGGGAGGGAGGATCGGCTACTGAGGGGGGTTTGGGATGGAAGATTGTTTAAAGGGGGGATGGATAACAGGAGAACTGTTGGTGGGAGGCATACCACCACGGAAGGCTGCTTTTCTTTATTTCTGTATGGGATCACACCATACTGAAAACTAACCCCTTACATTTTTAACCCCCCATTCAACTAACTCAAACTAATTTTTTTCCTCAGCCTTCCAGAATAAATGCTTATAACACATTTCTTTGGATTTTCTTCTAAATAAAAAGTTAGGAATCAAAATGCCTCTAGCATGAAACCCTTCTCCAGTTCTTAGATTAAAGGCATATATGTAAAAAGGAAGCTTACACCGTTTATATGGCATTGTCGCATAGGATGTGAAACAAAAAACATATTTAACTAAAAATAGTTTGTATAAGTAAAGGATTAGAATCTTTTTCTGCTGTGCTCATTCTTCCTTTGTAGTTTCTTTCCATGATGTTTTTGAACGTGTTTATTAAAGTTAGCACATCAAAAAGGATCAAAGGGAGAGCTGGTAAGGGCTCAAAAATACCCAAGTGCATTGTGTTGTCTCATTGAGAAGTTATGTAGATTTGAGTAAACAAGTGTAAATTGTTGAGGTTTTAATGAAGATTTTCTACAATCATTTTATCTAAAGTAATTCTATACAATAACATCTGTACAGCAGATGGCCATGATGCAAAACATCAATGCTGCCTTCTCTCTCCATTTCAACAGTACATCTGAAATGTTTTGTCACTGCATTCAGTTTGGTTCAGCAAATAATTCAAGAAGTGCAGCTGCTGCAGATGGTTGCAGTAGCTATGTGATTGTAAAATCAAAGACACGATGAAGTGTCTGCATATACGTTTCAGAAAGTAACATTTTTAGCATTAGCTCACTTCTGTTCAGGAGTATCTCTGTAAAAAAAAAAAAAAAACTTTTTCTTTTTTTTTTGGTTCAATACTTGTCGCTTCTTTTTTTTGTTTCATTTTGAAAACTATAACAAAACGTTAATCAAGCAACACACTTGCACAGAAAAAGTGCTATGAAAAGAAAAGAACTCCAGAAGAAACTACAAAAGAAGAAAACAAAAGATATATCCATGCACTGAAGTAAACAATAATTGGGAAAAAGCCAACAAATAATAAGCATTGAAAAAACAAATCAGGAACTTACAATACCATTTCCAAAAAAAGGTAAAAGGAGGCAGGTTGACAAACCTCTCAAGTCTCCTAAGTAACAAACACTTACATCTGTGGCCTTTAAGACACTTGGGTCACAGAAACTACTGGATGGTTCGCACACAAGAACAAAGTCAACTGTACTGGTTAAAACAAAATATACTTAATAGATTTATATTTTACAATGAATTTTTATGAACATTTGAGAACAAAGAGGGCTCACAACTGAAGCACCCCAAAACATTTAAAAATAAGTCCCTGTGATGTTTCTGAGTCTCTTTAGTAACATCAAGAACACATCCTATAATAGCTTCAGGAGAAATAAATGTTCATGTTTCTAAAATGGCTAACATTAATGGTTTAGAACATGAACATCAGTGTGGTATCACAGGGACATTCACTGATATTTTAGATGCCCATTTTTCTAAAATGGACATTCTTATCGCAAGTAGCTGGAGCACAGACGTCCATTTCACAAAGTATTTTAGAACATGCTCTATGTCAGCAGATCCTGTTCTAAGATACTAACAGAATATGAAGATGTACCAACTTAGATGTCTGAAGTCCTATTTGTACCTCCTGTCTAAAAGCCACTCTGTGTTTCCAGGACTGCTGAGAAAAGCATGTATCTTAATCTAGCTTTTCTGTCAACAAATACAAGCAAATTGTTAGAAACAGAATCTTATTGTACCCGAGTATAAAAGATTGCTATAAATTGTCTTCAGCATTATTTTGAAAAGTAAGGTAATCAAAAAAAATAATACCAGCTGCCAAATTGATTAAGCATTAGAAGAAATGAAATTGCAGTACATTTCTAATGCTTAATGTTAACTTACATGTATGTTTTTTTTCTCATTCTGGGGGATAAAACTGCTTTGTTTAACAAAGCTCGGTGACTAATATTAACATGGATGTGCTACAGAAGCTACATTTGATGCTCAGAGTCAGCAGCTTCAGTAGCAGTACAGAAGGAAAATGCTAAAAGGAGAGAAATGAAATGAAAGGCCAGACTATAACTATGACAACCAAAACATGTCTTATGTCCTTGTATGTTGAGCTTTCCAGCCTGTGACTTAGAAGTATTTTGGAATATATTCAGTTACTGCCAAAAGTGTAATTTCACAGTAAGTATTTATAATTTTTCTAATATACTTAAGGCCCTGTTTACTAAGCTGCACTATAGCACACACTAAACATTAGCATGCGCTAACACTGAAGTAACTGTACACAGAAAGTCAAATACGTTAGCGTTTAACTTTAAAAACGGAGACTATGATAAAATGAGAAGAACGGTAAAAAAAAAACTTAGGGGGGCAACTGAGAGAGTAAAAACTGTACAACAGGCGTGGACACTGTTCAAAAATACCATCCTGGAGGCCCAGGCCATACATATTCCGCGAATTAGAAAAGAAAGACGGAAGTCCAAAAGACACCCGGCCTGGTTGAAAAGTGAGGTGAAGGAAGCTATTAGGGCTAAAAGAAACGCCTTCAGAAAATGGAAGAAGGAACAGTCTGAAAATAACAAGAAACAGCATAAGGAGTGTCAAAGCAAATGCAAGGCGCAGATTAAGAAGGCCAAGAGGGAGTATGAAAAAAAAGATAGCATTACAGGCAAAAAAACATAGTAAAAATGTTTTTCGGTATATTAAAAGCAGGAAGCCGGCAAAAGAATCGGTTGGGCCGCTGGATGACCGAGGGGTAAAAGGGGCGATCAAGGAAGACAAAGACGTAGCGGAGAGACTGAATGAATTCTTTGCTTCGGTCTTCACCGAGGAAGATTTGGGTGGGATACCGGTGTCGGAAATGGTATTTCAAACGGACGAGTCGGAGAAACTTACTGACTTCACGGTAAACCTGGAGGACGTAAATGGGCAGTTCGGCAAACTGAAGAGTAGCAAATCTCCTGGACCGGATGGTATTCATCCTAGAGTACTGATAGAACTGAAAAACGAGCTTGCGGAGCTACTGCTAGTGATATGCAACTTATCCTTAAAATCGAGCGTGGTACCGGAAGATTGGAGGGTGGCCAATGTAACGCCCATTTTTAAAAAAGGCTCCAGGGGAGATCCGGGAAATTATAGATCGGTGAGTCTGACGTCGGTGCCGGGGAAAATGGTAGAGGCTATTATCAAAAACAAAATTACAGAGCACATCCGAGGACATGGATTACTGAGACCAAGTCAGCATGGCTTTTGTGTGGGGAAATCTTGCCTGACCAATTTACTTCAATTCTTTGAAGGAGTGAACAAACATGTGGACAAAGGGGAGTCGGTTGATATTGTGTATCTGGATTTTCAAAAGGCGTTTGACAAGGTACCTCATGAAAGGCTACAGAGGAAATTGGAGGGTCATGGGATAGGAGGAAATGTCCTATTGTGGATTAAAAACTGGTTGAAGGATAGGAAACAGAGAGTGGGGTTAAATGGGCAGTATTCACAATGGAGAAGGTTAGTTAGTGAGGTTCCTCAGGGGTCCGTGCTAGGACCGCTGCTTTTTAATATATTTATAAATGATTTAGAGATGGGAGTAACTAGCGAGGTAATTAAATTTGCTGATGACACAAAGTTATTCAAAGTCGTTAAATCGCGACAGGATTGTGAAAAATTACAAGAGGACCTTACGAGACTGGGAGACTGGGCGGCTAAATGGTAGATGATGTTTAATGTGAGCAAGTGCAAGGTGATGCATGTGGGAAAAAAGAACCCGAATTATAGCTACGTCATGCAAGGTTCCACGTTAGGAGTTACAGACCAAGAAAGGGATCTGGGTGTCGTCGTCGATAACACACTGAAACCTTCTGCTCAGTGTGCTGCTGCGGCTAAGAAAGCAAATAGAATGTTGGGTATTATCAGGAAAGGTATGGAAAACAGGTGTGAGGATGTTATAATGCCGTTGTATCGCTCCATGGTGCGACCGCACCTTGAATATTGTGTTCAATTCTGGTCACCGCATCTCAAGAAAGATATAGTAGAATTGGAAAAGGTGCAGCGAAGGGCGACTAAAATGATAGCGGGGATGGGACGACTTCCCTATGAAGAAAGACTAAGGAGGCTAGGGCTATACAGCTTGGAGAAGAGACGGCTGAGGGGAGACATGATAGAGGTATATAAAATAATGAGTGGAGTGGAACAGGTGGATGTGAAGCGTCTGTTCACGCTTTCCAAAAATACTAGGACTAGGGGGCATGCGATGAAACTACAGTGTAGTAAATTTAAAACAAATCGGAGAAAATTTTTCTTCACCCAACGTGTAATTAAACTCTGGAATTCATTGCCGGAGAAAGTGGTGAAGGCGGTTAGCTTAGCAGAATTTAAAAAGGGGTTGGACGGTTTGCTAAAGGACAAGTCCATAAACCGCTACTAAATGAACTTGGAAAACTCCAAAATTCCAGGAATAACATGTATAGAATGTTTGTACGTTTGGGAAGCTTGCCAGGTGCCCTTGGCCTGGATTGACCGCTGTCGTGGACAGGATGCTGGGCTCGATGGACCCTTGGTCTTTTCCCAGTATGGCATTACTTTTGTACTTATGTACTTATGTACTTATGTAATAGGAATATATGGGTGTTTCTAGTGATAGCATTCGCTAAAAACACTAGTGCACCTTAGTAAACAAGGCCCTTACTGTCATATGTCATGTGGCTTAAATTCACATCATGAGCTTTCAAAAAACACAGTTGCAATGAATTTGAGCCTACTTACATGTCATGTTTTGCCATCAACTCTGCTTACTATAGCAATTCCCACGAAAAGTTTTAATACTGGATAAGCTACTTTGTATATTTGTATGGAAGGGATGGAAGAACAGAATCAGTATGGTACAACTTACTAGGAAGAAGGCACTGGTGGGCAGGTGTTCGAAAGCTCCGCGTTGTTCCAAACAGAGCTCTAAAAATAGCGCTGGAATAGCACGGGGCTTTACCGCCCCTATAATCAGAGATAATAGCATGCAAATTTAAGCACGCTATTATTGCTGATCATAGTGTAAAAGTGCGGGAGGACTGTGCCTGAGCATGTGCTCAGGCATAATTCTCCCGCACTTAGCCCAGACTGGTCAAACACATGGGCTGGAGGTCCATGGGACCACCAGACCCCAAGTACCCCCACCTCGAGCCAAGCAACACAGGGACTGGAGGTCGGTGGACCTTCAGTCCCCCCGACACAAGGTCTCCAGCTCCCCTAACCCCACCTAGCATCCCCTCATATGCAGCCGTGGTGGCCCAGTGGGCCGCAAGTCAAACTCCCCTGGTCCCCTGAAACAGGTTCAGGGGGGCTGGAGATCCAGTGGGTCTCCAGCCCCCCTAACCCCTCCTAGCATCCCCTCAGAAGCAGCCTTTGTGGCCTGGGCTGCAAGTCAATCCCCCCACCCCCGACCTGGTGGTCTAGCGGCCCTTCCCCAGCCCCCTACCTTTGTTGGAGAAGGGAGGTGGCCTCCCTCCTCTTCCATCAGCGCTACCTTGAAAATGGTGGTGCCCAGCGCATCTTGGGATGCACTAGACGGGGCTTCACACCATATAAGGGATGCATTGTGCAGGGCTGGGTGCCGCCATTTTCAAGGTGGCACCAATGGAAGAGGAGGGAGGCCACCTCCCTCCTCCAGTGAAGGTAGGGAGGTGGGGAAGGGCTGCCAGAGCACCAGGTCGGGGAGGATTGAATCGCAGCCCACTGGGCCACCAGGGCTGCATGTGAGGGGGTGCAAGGGGGGTTAGGGGAGCTGGAGACCCACCAGATCTCCAACCCCCCTGAACCTGTGGTGGAGGGGTTGGGGGGGGAGACCCCAGTGTCACTGGAGGAGGGGGGTTTGAGTCGGGGTTCTTGCTCTTGCGGGGAGGGAGAGCGCAGGCTGCTGCATTAGAGGGAATGAAGGGCCTGCTAGCATGCAGATACATGCTGGACAGGGCTCACCATTCCTCCCCGATGGTCTGCAAACCCTAACGTCAGCTCCAAGCTGGCGTAGGGTTTGCTGCGGATAGTGCGCAGATGTTTGGTGCTCCAATGTTTGGCGTGCTGCTCGCCGATCGTTGGGGAAAAATAGGTTTAGTTTGCATTTTCATGCTACTTGTGCTAAGCCCTGTTTTGAATGCATTTGCATGCTAGTTGCGTTTGCGCATTGTTTCATGTGCTCGGGGGCTCTGATCATGGGGCGGTAGCAAATGCAGGTGCTAGTATGGCGCTAACAGCCTTTAGCACCTGTGTTTGCTTCTGATCATCGGCCCATGGGAAAAGAGGGTTACCAAATCTGACAGTTTATTATACAGTGACAATCCTGCACGCTGTTAGAATGCATTACCAGGCTAACTTACAATCACACTGGGTTTGTCTGAAGCAAGCCTGTTAGGCCCCCTACTCAGTGGTTGAATGGGTGACAAGATGGAGCTTAGGTGAGATGAAAGGTTGGGAGATGTGGACAAAGCATGTTCTGCTAAACTGCTGGAAGAGAATTTTAGAATTGGAGGACAGAGCCTCGAGGTTATATCCACACAGCTAACTGCAAGATTTTCAACCTATGACTTCTTTATACATTAGATGAATCCAATTAATTAAGTAGAAGGGCAATCTTGTTAGTGAGGGTAATGTTGACAAATAGAAACGATAAAGCGAATGCTACATACCTGTAGAAGGTATTCTCCGAGGACAGCAGGCTGATTGTTCTCACTGATGGGTGACGTCCACGGCAGCCCCTCCAATCGGAAACTTCACTAGCAAAGTCCTTTGCTAGCCCTCGCGCGCCCGCGCGCACCGCG